>NW_026947079.1:0-55142 GCF_030014385.1 Trichomycterus rosablanca | reverse complement strand
ACACACGCGAGACAGATCTAACCCTAACCCTAACCCTAACCCTAACCCTAACCCTAACCCTAACCCTAACCCTAACCCTAACCCTAACCCTAACCCTAACCCTAACCCTAACCCTAACCCTAACCCTAACCCTAACCCTAACCCTAACCCTAACCCTAACCCTAACCCTAACCCTAACCCTAACCCTAACCCTAACCCTAACCCTAACCCTAACCCTAACCCTAACCCTAACCCTAACCCTAACCCTAACCCTAACCCTAACCCTAACCCTAACCCTAACCCTAACCCTAACCCTAACCCTAACCCTAACCCTAACCCTAACCCTAACCCTAACCCTAACCCTAACCCTAACCCTAACCCTAACCCTAACCCTAACCCTAACCCTAACCCTAACCCTAACCCTAACCCTAACCCTAACCCTAACCCTAACCCTAACCCTAACCCTAACCCTAACCCTAACCCTAACCCTAACCCTAACCCTAACCCTAACCCTAACCCTAACCCTAACCCTAACCCTAACCCTAACCCTAACCCTAACCCTAACCCTAACCCTAACCCTAACCCTAACCCTAACCCTAACCCTAACCCTAACCCTAACCCTAACCCTAACCCTAACCCTAACCCTAACCCTAACCCTAACCCTAACCCTAACCCTAACCCTAACCCTAACCCTAACCCTAACCCTAACCCTAACCCTAACCCTAACCCTAACCCTAACCCTAACCCTAACCCTAACCCTAACCCTAACCCTAACCCTAACCCTAACCCTAACCCTAACCCTAACCCTAACCCTAACCCTAACCCTAACCCTAACCCTAACCCTAACCCTAACCCTAACCCTAACCCTAACCCTAACCCTAACCCTAACCCTAACCCTAACCCTAACCCTAACCCTAACCCTAACCCTAACCCTAACCCTAACCCTAACCCTAACCCTAACCCTAACCCTAACCCTAACCCTAACCCTAACCCTAACCCTAACCCTAACCCTAACCCTAACCCTAACCCTAACCCTAACCCTAACCCTAACCCTAACCCTAACCCTAACCCTAACCCTAACCCTAACCCTAACCCTAACCCTAACCCTAACCCTAACCCTAACCCTAACCCTAACCCTAACCCTAACCCTAACCCTAACCCTAACCCTAACCCTAACCCTAACCCTAACCCTAACCCTAACCCTAACCCTAACCCTAACCCTAACCCTAACCCTAACCCTAACCCTAACCCTAACCCTAACCCTAACCCTAACCCTAACCCTAACCCTAACCCTAACCCTAACCCTAACCCTAACCCTAACCCTAACCCTAACCCTAACCCTAACCCTAACCCTAACCCTAACCCTAACCCTAACCCTAACCCTAACCCTAACCCTAACCCTAACCCTAACCCTAACCCTAACCCTAACCCTAACCCTAACCCTAACCCTAACCCTAACCCTAACCCTAACCCTAACCCTAACCCTAACCCTAACCCTAACCCTAACCCTAACCCTAACCCTAACCCTAACCCTAACCCTAACCCTAACCCTAACCCTAACCCTAACCCTAACCCTAACCCTAACCCTAACCCTAACCCTAACCCTAACCCTAACCCTAACCCTAACCCTAACCCTAACCCTAACCCTAACCCTAACCCTAACCCTAACCCTAACCCTAACCCTAACCCTAACCCTAACCCTAACCCTAACCCTAACCCTAACCCTAACCCTAACCCTAACCCTAACCCTAACCCTAACCCTAACCCTAACCCTAACCCTAACCCTAACCCTAACCCTAACCCTAACCCTAACCCTAACCCTAACCCTAACCCTAACCCTAACCCTAACCCTAACCCTAACCCTAACCCTAACCCTAACCCTAACCCTAACCCTAACCCTAACCCTAACCCTAACCCTAACCCTAACCCTAACCCTAACCCTAACCCTAACCCTAACCCTAACCCTAACCCTAACCCTAACCCTAACCCTAACCCTAACCCTAACCCTAACCCTAACCCTAACCCTAACCCTAACCCTAACCCTAACCCTAACCCTAACCCTAACCCTAACCCTAACCCTAACCCTAACCCTAACCCTAACCCTAACCCTAACCCTAACCCTAACCCTAACCCTAACCCTAACCCTAACCCTAACCCTAACCCTAACCCTAACCCTAACCCTAACCCTAACCCTAACCCTAACCCTAACCCTAACCCTAACCCTAACCCTAACCCTAACCCTAACCCTAACCCTAACCCTAACCCTAACCCTAACCCTAACCCTAACCCTAACCCTAACCCTAACCCTAACCCTAACCCTAACCCTAACCCTAACCCTAACCCTAACCCTAACCCTAACCCTAACCCTAACCCTAACCCTAACCCTAACCCTAACCCTAACCCTAACCCTAACCCTAACCCTAACCCTAACCCTAACCCTAACCCTAACCCTAACCCTAACCCTAACCCTAACCCTAACCCTAACCCTAACCCTAACCCTAACCCTAACCCTAACCCTAACCCTAACCCTAACCCTAACCCTAACCCTAACCCTAACCCTAACCCTAACCCTAACCCTAACCCTAACCCTAACCCTAACCCTAACCCTAACCCTAACCCTAACCCTAACCCTAACCCTAACCCTAACCCTAACCCTAACCCTAACCCTAACCCTAACCCTAACCCTAACCCTAACCCTAACCCTAACCCTAACCCTAACCCTAACCCTAACCCTAACCCTAACCCTAACCCTAACCCTAACCCTAACCCTAACCCTAACCCTAACCCTAACCCTAACCCTAACCCTAACCCTAACCCTAACCCTAACCCTAACCCTAACCCTAACCCTAACCCTAACCCTAACCCTAACCCTAACCCTAACCCTAACCCTAACCCTAACCCTAACCCTAACCCTAACCCTAACCCTAACCCTAACCCTAACCCTAACCCTAACCCTAACCCTAACCCTAACCCTAACCCTAACCCTAACCCTAACCCTAACCCTAACCCTAACCCTAACCCTAACCCTAACCCTAACCCTAACCCTAACCCTAACCCTAACCCTAACCCTAACCCTAACCCTAACCCTAACCCTAACCCTAACCCTAACCCTAACCCTAACCCTAACCCTAACCCTAACCCTAACCCTAACCCTAACCCTAACCCTAACCCTAACCCTAACCCTAACCCTAACCCTAACCCTAACCCTAACCCTAACCCTAACCCTAACCCTAACCCTAACCCTAACCCTAACCCTAACCCTAACCCTAACCCTAACCCTAACCCTAACCCTAACCCTAACCCTAACCCTAACCCTAACCCTAACCCTAACCCTAACCCTAACCCTAACCCTAACCCTAACCCTAACCCTAACCCTAACCCTAACCCTAACCCTAACCCTAACCCTAACCCTAACCCTAACCCTAACCCTAACCCTAACCCTAACCCTAACCCTAACCCTAACCCTAACCCTAACCCTAACCCTAACCCTAACCCTAACCCTAACCCTAACCCTAACCCTAACCCTAACCCTAACCCTAACCCTAACCCTAACCCTAACCCTAACCCTAACCCTAACCCTAACCCTAACCCTAACCCTAACCCTAACCCTAACCCTAACCCTAACCCTAACCCTAACCCTAACCCTAACCCTAACCCTAACCCTAACCCTAACCCTAACCCTAACCCTAACCCTAACCCTAACCCTAACCCTAACCCTAACCCTAACCCTAACCCTAACCCTAACCCTAACCCTAACCCTAACCCTAACCCTAACCCTAACCCTAACCCTAACCCTAACCCTAACCCTAACCCTAACCCTAACCCTAACCCTAACCCTAACCCTAACCCTAACCCTAACCCTAACCCTAACCCTAACCCTAACCCTAACCCTAACCCTAACCCTAACCCTAACCCTAACCCTAACCCTAACCCTAACCCTAACCCTAACCCTAACCCTAACCCTAACCCTAACCCTAACCCTAACCCTAACCCTAACCCTAACCCTAACCCTAACCCTAACCCTAACCCTAACCCTAACCCTAACCCTAACCCTAACCCTAACCCTAACCCTAACCCTAACCCTAACCCTAACCCTAACCCTAACCCTAACCCTAACCCTAACCCTAACCCTAACCCTAACCCTAACCCTAACCCTAACCCTAACCCTAACCCTAACCCTAACCCTAACCCTAACCCTAACCCTAACCCTAACCCTAACCCTAACCCTAACCCTAACCCTAACCCTAACCCTAACCCTAACCCTAACCCTAACCCTAACCCTAACCCTAACCCTAACCCTAACCCTAACCCTAACCCTAACCCTAACCCTAACCCTAACCCTAACCCTAACCCTAACCCTAACCCTAACCCTAACCCTAACCCTAACCCTAACCCTAACCCTAACCCTAACCCTAACCCTAACCCTAACCCTAACCCTAACCCTAACCCTAACCCTAACCCTAACCCTAACCCTAACCCTAACCCTAACCCTAACCCTAACCCTAACCCTAACCCTAACCCTAACCCTAACCCTAACCCTAACCCTAACCCTAACCCTAACCCTAACCCTAACCCTAACCCTAACCCTAACCCTAACCCTAACCCTAACCCTAACCCTAACCCTAACCCTAACCCTAACCCTAACCCTAACCCTAACCCTAACCCTAACCCTAACCCTAACCCTAACCCTAACCCTAACCCTAACCCTAACCCTAACCCTAACCCTAACCCTAACCCTAACCCTAACCCTAACCCTAACCCTAACCCTAACCCTAACCCTAACCCTAACCCTAACCCTAACCCTAACCCTAACCCTAACCCTAACCCTAACCCTAACCCTAACCCTAACCCTAACCCTAACCCTAACCCTAACCCTAACCCTAACCCTAACCCTAACCCTAACCCTAACCCTAACCCTAACCCTAACCCTAACCCTAACCCTAACCCTAACCCTAACCCTAACCCTAACCCTAACCCTAACCCTAACCCTAACCCTAACCCTAACCCTAACCCTAACCCTAACCCTAACCCTAACCCTAACCCTAACCCTAACCCTAACCCTAACCCTAACCCTAACCCTAACCCTAACCCTAACCCTAACCCTAACCCTAACCCTAACCCTAACCCTAACCCTAACCCTAACCCTAACCCTAACCCTAACCCTAACCCTAACCCTAACCCTAACCCTAACCCTAACCCTAACCCTAACCCTAACCCTAACCCTAACCCTAACCCTAACCCTAACCCTAACCCTAACCCTAACCCTAACCCTAACCCTAACCCTAACCCTAACCCTAACCCTAACCCTAACCCTAACCCTAACCCTAACCCTAACCCTAACCCTAACCCTAACCCTAACCCTAACCCTAACCCTAACCCTAACCCTAACCCTAACCCTAACCCTAACCCTAACCCTAACCCTAACCCTAACCCTAACCCTAACCCTAACCCTAACCCTAACCCTAACCCTAACCCTAACCCTAACCCTAACCCTAACCCTAACCCTAACCCTAACCCTAACCCTAACCCTAACCCTAACCCTAACCCTAACCCTAACCCTAACCCTAACCCTAACCCTAACCCTAACCCTAACCCTAACCCTAACCCTAACCCTAACCCTAACCCTAACCCTAACCCTAACCCTAACCCTAACCCTAACCCTAACCCTAACCCTAACCCTAACCCTAACCCTAACCCTAACCCTAACCCTAACCCTAACCCTAACCCTAACCCTAACCCTAACCCTAACCCTAACCCTAACCCTAACCCTAACCCTAACCCTAACCCTAACCCTAACCCTAACCCTAACCCTAACCCTAACCCTAACCCTAACCCTAACCCTAACCCTAACCCTAACCCTAACCCTAACCCTAACCCTAACCCTAACCCTAACCCTAACCCTAACCCTAACCCTAACCCTAACCCTAACCCTAACCCTAACCCTAACCCTAACCCTAACCCTAACCCTAACCCTAACCCTAACCCTAACCCTAACCCTAACCCTAACCCTAACCCTAACCCTAACCCTAACCCTAACCCTAACCCTAACCCTAACCCTAACCCTAACCCTAACCCTAACCCTAACCCTAACCCTAACCCTAACCCTAACCCTAACCCTAACCCTAACCCTAACCCTAACCCTAACCCTAACCCTAACCCTAACCCTAACCCTAACCCTAACCCTAACCCTAACCCTAACCCTAACCCTAACCCTAACCCTAACCCTAACCCTAACCCTAACCCTAACCCTAACCCTAACCCTAACCCTAACCCTAACCCTAACCCTAACCCTAACCCTACATCTTGTTCAATCGATTCAGGTACTTTACTGTTCTGTTCCTTTATTTTTTATTGTTATTTTTTAACATTACACACACTGCCAATTGCCTGTGTGTGTGTGTGTGTGTGTGTGTGTGTGTGTGTGTGTCTGTGTCTGTGTCTGTGTGTGTGTGTGTGTGTGTGTGTGTGTCCACGTACTCGGCCCATGAATCTCATTCTGATACCAGGGGTTACCATTCGTGTTCTTGAACGATTATTGCATTTTTGTGCTTATCATATGTTTTGTTTTGTTTTTTTTGTGTGTGTGTTGTGTGTCATAGGTTCGTGGTCTCGTGGATGTGTGGGTCGTGTGCTGCCCACCTCGGCCACGGACGGATCTTCTGCTCCAAGTCTGACTCGGATCATGTCCTGCTGAAATAAATAAATAAAAGGTAGGCAAATAGTTAGACATACACATGGATTGATGGATGCTTTACTGATCCCCAAGGAAATAAAAGTCCCTGTGGTACAATACAACACACATCATTGACATTACAAACCAGCAAAAAGGACATGTTTGAGTTTCAACCAATGGGATTCCAAACATTTGCATACGGCCAATAGGAGAGCAGACATTTGCATACTGCTACCTCCAGCCAATAGGAGAGCAAAGATTAGCATACGTCTCATTTCAATGCCACTAATTTGAATGCCGCCTCTGGTTTTAACTCTTAACCCTATGAGCAAAACCCTAACCACGCCCCCAATCCAAGGCCTAACCCCAAGCTAACCCCAGACTTACTGCAAGGTGGCACCTGCTGTTTAGGTTAGGAACTGCATCTAACCCCAAGCTAACCCCAGACTTACTGAAAGCTGGCACCTGCTGTTTAGGTTAGGAACTGCATCTAACCCCACATGAAATTAAGAAACCCAAATGAAAGGGCACATTTTCTGCATAATTGCACAGCTTGTAACCCTTGTAACCAATCATGGCTACATCTCTGTAGCAAGCTTTAGGAGCTGAGAAATCGATCCAAGTTTGAATTAGGGCCTGTTTATGTAGCTGCAGACAGTTCTCTTGTCCTTTATGTTCCACGTTTCCTTAATTTTAACCATAACCTAATCCCTAATTATTCTAACCCCAACCTCAATAAACCTAATCTTAACCATTACCTAATCCCTAATTACTCTAACCCCAACCTCAATAAACCTAATCTTAACCATTACCTAATCCCTAATTACTCTAACCCCAACCTCAATAAACCTAATCTTAACCATAACCTCATTCCTAATTATTCCAACCCCAACCTCAATAAGCCTAATCTTAACCATAACCTAATCCCTAATTACTCTAACCCCAACCTCAATAAACCTAATCTTAACCATTACCTAATCCCTAATTACTCTAACCCCAACCTCAATAAACCTAATCTTAACCATAACCTAATCTTAACCATCACCTAATCCCTAATTACTCTAACCCCAACCTCAATAAACCTAATCTTAACCATCACCTAATCCCTAATTACTCTAACCCCAACCTCAATAAACCTAATCTTAACCATAACCTCATTTCTAATTATTCCAACCCCAACCTCAATAAGCCTAATCTTAACCATAACCTAATCCCTAATTATTCTAACCCCAACCTCAATAGACTCATCTCAACGATGACCTTACCCCAATTATTTACCATAACCCAACCCCTAATTACTCTAACCCTAAGCTTAATAAACCTAATTTCAACCCAATTCCCAATTATTCCCGTATCTCGGACGCCTTTAGGACCAGGGTCACGGGGCTCCGATATGTCGCTCGTGCCTACGCGCGGTCCGTCGTACTCTGGTCCGGTGGGCCTACGACATCCGGTTCCCTCGCGGGACCTCCGCACGTCGTCTGGGGCCTGACGACTACTCGCGTACGCGTCGGGGCCCGTGTCTCGGCAGCCTTTCGGACCACGGTGACGGGGCTCCGATATGTCGCTCGTGGCCGGGCCCCCTCCGACGTGCTCGGTTTCGGTGCGCCTACGTCCTACGGTTCCGCCGCGGGACCCCGAAACGTGGTTTTTTGGGCCTACTCGCGTACGCGTCGGGGGCCCGTATCTCGGCCGTCTTTCCACGCGGGACCGCGGGGCTCCGATATGTCGCTGGTAGGTTGGACCTGCACGCCCTGTGCGATTTTGGAGGTCCTACGACGTTTCTTCGAATTTTCCCGATTATTTGACTGAGTGTAGACTAGGGTCAGATCGGCCGCATTCTCTTAATCCGGGAACCTTGCACCATATGGTCGCTGCTTCCCGGCTTAAGGATCTGACCTCTGCAGGGCATGTTCGGAACTGCATCGACATTAAGAAAAGGAAATAAGAAACCCGATGAAACGGCACATTTTCCAGTGTTAGTGCACAGCTTGAAGTTTGTTCTTCTGACCAATCGTTGCTACATCTATGCTGTAGCAGCCTCAAGAGCTGAGAAATCCCATTTTGAATGAATTAAAAGTCAATCGGCGTCTATCCCAGTGGGTTCGGACACCAGCTCTGAATATCCTTCATGAACATAATATCATTGTATGTTGTGTTTGTCTGGATTGAGCTTTTTACATGAAATTATTTACACACTTTATGAACAGATTTTGGAAAGCTCTTTCACTTTGCATTGGAAACACTACATTTCAAGCCGACCACTTCTCCCTGCTCACAGCTGGAAACGCACCGCTCGTTTTTAACCCTCTGCTGCCATCTACTGGACGTTTTCGGTTACAACGTCCTCATGTACTTTTAGAAGTCATACAGCACCAGTTTGTAGGACTTTCAAGGTAGAATGAACCACCTCGTACCCCCCCAACGACACCAGCTATCTTTTTTTGTACCCCCACTGCCTAATTACTTTTACTGGGCTCCAATCTTTAAGTCAGAAGAATGTCAACCGATTTTTGTACCTCATTACAAAACAAACCCCAAGCTAACCCCAGACTTACTGCAAGGTGGCACCTGCTGTTTAGGTTAGGAACTGCATCTAACCCCAAGCTAACCCCAGACTTACTGAAAGCTGGCACCTGCTGTTTAGGTTAGGAACTGCATCTAACCCCAAGCTAACCCCAGACTTACTGAAAGCTGGCACCTGCTGTTTAGGTTAGGAACTGCATCTAACCCCAAGCTAACCCCAGACTTACTGCAAGGTGGCACCTGCTGTTTAGGTTAGGAACTGCATCTAACCCCAAGCTAACCCCAGACTTACTGAAAGCTGGCACCTGCTGTTTAGGTTAGGAACTGCATCTAACCCCACATGAAATTAAGAAACCCAAATGAAAGGGCACATTTTCTGCATAATTGCACAGCTTGTAACCCTTGTAACCAATCATGGCTACATCTCTGTAGCAAGCTTTAGGAGCTGAGAAATCGATCCAAGTTTGAATTAGGGCCTGTTTATGTAGCTGCAGACAGTTCTCTTGTCCTTTATGTTCCACGTTTCCTTAATCTTAACCATCACCTAATCCCTAATTACTCTAACCCCAACCTCAATAAACCTAATCTTAACCATCACCTAATCCCTAATTACTCTAACCCCAACCTCAATAAACCTAATCTTAACCATAACCTCATTCCTAATTATTCCAACCCCAACCTCAATAAGCCTAATCTTAACCATAACCGAATCCCTAATTACTCTAACCCCAACCTCAATAGACTCATCTCAACGATGACCTTACCCCAATTATTTACCATGACCCAACCCCTAATTACTCTAACCCTAAGCTTAATAAACCTAATTTCAACCCAATTCCCAATTATTCCAACCCCAACCACAATAAACTCCATTTCAACCATAACCCAACTCCCAATTATTCTAACCCTAATCCTAATAAACCTTCCAACTAGAACCTAACCTTCATTTACACTGTCCCCAATCACAATAAATGAAATTTCAATTATAGTTCAGTCCATAATTATATCAACTCTAACCTTAATAAACCTAATTACAACTTCAACCCAATTTCCAAGTACTTTAAATTCAATACACTGAAGCTCTACTACAACCTAATCTTTGATCATCCTAGCCCTGACCCCAAATAAACTGAATTTTAACCGCAATCTAATCACCCATCATCCTAACCCCAATTTAGATTAAAACTAGACTGACTACAACCCACCCTACCTACAATTAATTCAACTTCGACCTCAATAGATATATTTCTAACCCTGACCTACCTTAACCACCTTGACCATAAATTATACAATATAATTGATTGACCTAAAACATAATTTAAAATGGAAACCCCCAAAATCAATCGATATCCTATGTAATATTAATGAAATAAAAAAGGAATAAGGAAAAAAAGGTTATACCACAAGAGGGACACCTGAGGGCGCCACAGTCAACATGAAGTCCTCGAGGATGTTTGGGTATGGATATGGACGTTTGTGTAATATTTTTTGCCACAAGCAAACCAAGAATACACACCGTAGAGAAGTTTAAAGAGCCAAGCGCGCTGAGAACACGACGGTAAACACTTTACAACATGTGTACATAACTAAACATATACTAACACCTAACTACCAGTTTATTAACAATGAATTAATACATCGACTGATAGTGAGTGCATCATGAATTATTGATGAATTAATGATATGTATACATTAACAAATTAATGAGTGACATATGAATAGACTAGGGTTAAATTGGGCCTATTCGGTGCGTACTCTCTCTTAAGCTGGGAAGCCTCGACTTCCCGGCTTGACGGAATCCTAAGGCACCGCTCATTTTTGATCCTCTGCTGCCATCTTTTGGAATAGTCATGCCACATCACTTAGTATGATTTCAGGTTTTTCAACAGCTCATATTCCAAAAAATACCAAACCTTGGCTACCTGATAAGTCAGAAGAATGTCAACCGAACTGTTCACATCTTGTTCAATCGATTCAGGTACTTTACTGTTCTGTTCCTTTATTTTTTATTGTTATTTTTTAACATTACACACACTGCCAATTGCCTGTGTGTGTGTGTGTGTGTGTGTGTGTGTGTCTGTGTCTGTGTCTGTGTGTGTGTGTGTGTGTGTGTGTGTCCACGTACTCGGCCCATGAATCTCATTCTGATACCAGGGGTTACCATTCGTGTTCTTGAACGATTATTGCATTTTTGTGCTTATCATATGTTTTGTTTTGTTTTTTTTGTGTGTGTGTTGTGTGTCATAGGTTCGTGGTCTCGTGGATGTGTGGGTCGTGTGCTGCCCACCTCGGCCACGGACGGATCTTCTGCTCCAAGTCTGACTCGGATCATGTCCTGCTGAAATAAATAAATAAAAGGTAGGCAAATAGTTAGACATACACATGGATTGATGGATGCTTTACTGATCCCCAAGGAAATAAAAGTCCCTGTGGTACAATACAACACACATCATTGACATTACAAACCAGCAAAAAGGACATGTTTGAGTTTCAACCAATGGGATTCCAAACATTTGCATACGGCCAATAGGAGAGCAGACATTTGCATACTGCTACCTCCAGCCAATAGGAGAGCAAAGATTAGCATACGTCTCATTTCAATGCCACTAATTTGAATGCCGCCTCTGGTTTTAACTCTTAACCTATGAGCAAAACCCTAACCACGCCCCCAATCCAAGGCCTAACCCCAAGCTAACCCCAGACTTACTGAAAGCTGGCACCTGCTGTTTAGGTTAGGAACTGCATCTAACCCCAAGCTAACCCCAGACTTACTGAAAGCTGGCACCTGCTGTTTAGGTTAGGAACTGCATCTAACCCCAAGCTAACCCCAGACTTACTGAAAGCTGGCACCTGCTGTTTAGGTTAGGAACTGCATCTAACCCCAAGCTAACCCCAGACTTACTGAAAGCTGGCACCTGCTGTTTAGGTTAGGAACTGCATCTAACCCCAAGCTAACCCCAGACTTACTGAAAGCTGGCACCTGCTGTTTAGGTTAGGAACTGCATCTAACCCCACATGAAATTAAGAAACCCAAATGAAAGGGCACATTTTCTGCATAATTGCACAGCTTGTAACCCTTGTAACCAATCATGGCTACATCTCTGTAGCAAGCTTTAGGAGCTGAGAAATCGATCCAAGTTTGAATTAGGGCCTGTTTATGTAGCTGCAGACAGTTCTCTTGTCCTTTATGTTCCACGTTTCCTTAATCTTAACCATCACCTAATCCCTAATTACTCTAACCCCAACCTCAATAAACCTAATCTTAACCATCACCTAATCCCTAATTACTCTAACCCCAACCTCAATAAACCTAATCTTAACCATAACCTCATTCCTAATTATTCCAACCCCAACCTCAATAAGCCTAATCTTAACCATAACCTAATCCCTAATTACTCTAACCCCAACCTCAATAAACCTAATCTTAACCATCACCTAATCCCTAATTACTCTAACCCCAACCTCAATAAACCTAATCTTAACCATCACCTAATCCCTAATTACTCTAACCCCAACCTCAATAAACCTAATCTTAACCATAACCTCATTCCTAATTATTCCAACCCCAACCTCAATAAGCCTAATCTTAACCATAACCTAATCCCTAATTACTCTAACCCCAACCTCAATAGACTCATCTCAACGATGACCTTACCCCAATTATTTACCATAACCCAACCCCTAATTACTCTAACCCTAAGCTTAATAAACCTAATTTCAACCCAATTCCCAATTATTCCAACCCCAACCACAATAAACTCCATTTCAACCATAACCCAACTCCCAATTATTCTAACCCTAATCCTAATAAACCTTCCAACTAGAACCTAACCTTCATTTACACTGTCCCCAATCACAATAAATGAAATTTCAATTATAGTTCAGTCCATAATTATATCAACTCTAACCTTAATAAACCTAATTACAACTTCAACCCAATTTCCAAGTACTTTAAATTCAATACACTGAAGCTCTACTACAACCTAATCTTTGATCATCCTAGCCCTGACCCCAAATAAACTGAATTTTAACCGCAATCTAATCACCCATCATCCTAACCCCAATTTAGATTAAAACTAGACTGACTACAACCCACCCTACCTACAATTAATTCAACTTCGACCTCAATAGATATATTTCTAACCCTGACCTACCTTAACCACCTTGACCATAAATTATACAATATAATTGATTGACCTAAAACATAATTTAAAATGGAAACCCCCAAAATAAATCGATATCCTATGTAATATTAATGAAATAAAAAAGGAATAAGGAAAAAAAGGTTATACCACAAGAGGGACACCTGAGGGCGCCACAGTCAACATGAAGTCCTCGAGGATGTTTGGGTATGGATATGGACGTTTGTGTAATATTTTTTGCCACAAGCAAACCAAGAATACACACCGTAGAGAAGTTTAAAGAGCCAAGCGCGCTGAGAACACGACGGTAAACACTTTACAACATGTGTACATAACTAAACATATACTAACACCTAACTACCAGTTTATTAACAATGAATTAATACATCGACTGATAGTGAGTGCATCATGAATTATTGATGAATTAATGATATGTATACATTAACAAATTAATGAGTGACATATGAATAGACTAGGGTTAAATTGGGCCTATTCGGTGCGTACTCTCTCTTAAGCTGGGAAGCCTCGACTTCCCGGCTTGACGGAATCCTAAGGCACCGCTCATTTTTGATCCTCTGCTGCCATCTTTTGGAATAGTCATGCCACATCACTTAGTATGATTTCAGGTTTTTCAACAGCTCATATTCCAAAAAATACCAAACCTTGGCTACCTGATAAGTCAGAAGAATGTCAACCGAACTGTTCACATCTTGTTCAATCGATTCAGGTACTTTACTGTTCTGTTCCTTTATTTTTTATTGTTATTTTTTAACATTACACACACTGCCAATTGCCTGTGTGTGTGTGTGTGTGTGTGTGTGTGTGTCTGTGTCTGTGTCTGTGTGTGTGTGTGTGTGTGTGTGTGTCCACGTACTCGGCCCATGAATCTCATTCTGATACCAGGGGTTACCATTCGTGTTCTTGAACGATTATTGCATTTTTGTGCTTATCATATGTTTTGTTTTGTTTTTTTTGTGTGTGTGTTGTGTGTCATAGGTTCGTGGTCTCGTGGATGTGTGGGTCGTGTGCTGCCCACCTCGGCCACGGACGGATCTTCTGCTCCAAGTCTGACTCGGATCATGTCCTGCTGAAATAAATAAATAAAAGGTAGGCAAATAGTTAGACATACACATGGATTGATGGATGCTTTACTGATCCCCAAGGAAATAAAAGTCCCTGTGGTACAATACAACACACATCATTGACATTACAAACCAGCAAAAAGGACATGTTTGAGTTTCAACCAATGGGATTCCAAACATTTGCATACGGCCAATAGGAGAGCAGACATTTGCATACTGCTACCTCCAGCCAATAGGAGAGCAAAGATTAGCATACGTCTCATTTCAATGCCACTAATTTGAATGCCGCCTCTGGTTTTAACTCTTAACCCTATGAGCAAAACCCTGACCACGCCCCCAATCCAAGGCCTAACCCCAAGCTAACCCCAGACTTACTGAAAGCTGGCACCTGCTGTTTAGGTTAGGAACTGCATCTAACCCCAAGCTAACCCCAGACTTACTGAAAGCTGGCACCTGCTGTTTAGGTTAGGAACTGCATCTAACCCCAAGCTAACCCCAGACTTACTGAAAGCTGGCACCTGCTGTTTAGGTTAGGAACTGCATCTAACCCCAAGCTAACCCCAGACTTACTGAAAGCTGGCACCTGCTGTTTAGGTTAGGAACTGCATCTAACCCCAAGCTAACCCCAGACTTACTGAAAGCTGGCACCTGCTGTTTAGGTTAGGAACTGCATCTAACCCCACATGAAATTAAGAAACCCAAATGAAAGGGCACATTTTCTGCATAATTGCACAGCTTGTAACCCTTGTAACCAATCATGGCTACATCTCTGTAGCAAGCTTTAGGAGCTGAGAAATCGATCCAAGTTTGAATTAGGGCCTGTTTATGTAGCTGCAGACAGTTCTCTTGTCCTTTATGTTCCACGTTTCCTTAATCTTAACCATCACCTAATCCCTAATTACTCTAACCCCAACCTCAATAAACCTAATCTTAACCATCACCTAATCCCTAATTACTCTAACCCCAACCTCAATAAACCTAATCTTAACCATAACCTCATTCCTAATTATTCCAACCCCAACCTCAATAAGCCTAATCTTAACCATAACCTAATCCCTAATTACTCTAACCCCAACCTCAATAAACCTAATCTTAACCATCACCTAATCCCTAATTACTCTAACCCCAACCTCAATAAACCTAATCTTAACCATCACCTAATCCCTAATTACTCTAACCCCAACCTCAATAAACCTAATCTTAACCATAACCTCATTCCTAATTATTCCAACCCCAACCTCAATAAGCCTAATCTTAACCATAACCTAATCCCTAATTACTCTAACCCCAACCTCAATAGACTCATCTCAACGATGACCTTACCCCAATTATTTACCATAACCCAACCCCTAATTACTCTAACCCTAAGCTTAATAAACCTAATTTCAACCCAATTCCCAATTATTCCAACCCCAACCACAATAAACTCCATTTCAACCATAACCCAACTCCCAATTATTCTAACCCTAATCCTAATAAACCTTCCAACTAGAACCTAACCTTCATTTACACTGTCCCCAATCACAATAAATGAAATTTCAATTATAGTTCAGTCCATAATTATATCAACTCTAACCTTAATAAACCTAATTACAACTTCAACCCAATTTCCAAGTACTTTAAATTCAATACACTGAAGCTCTACTACAACCTAATCTTTGATCATCCTAGCCCTGACCCCAAATAAACTGAATTTTAACCGCAATCTAATCACCCATCATCCTAACCCCAATTTAGATTAAAACTAGACTGACTACAACCCACCCTACCTACAATTAATTCAACTTCGACCTCAATAGATATATTTCTAACCCTGACCTACCTTAACCACCTTGACCATAAATTATACAATATAATTGATTGACCTAAAACATAATTTAAAATGGAAACCCCCAAAATCAATCGATATCCTATGTAATATTAATGAAATAAAAAAGGAATAAGGAAAAAAAGGTTATACCACAAGAGGGACACCTGAGGGCGCCACAGTCAACATGAAGTCCTCGAGGATGTTTGGGTATGGATATGGACGTTTGTGTAATATTTTTTGCCACAAGCAAACCAAGAATACACACCGTAGAGAAGTTTAAAGAGCCAAGCGCGCTGAGAACACGACGGTAAACACTTTACAACATGTGTACATAACTAAACATATACTAACACCTAACTACCAGTTTATTAACAATGAATTAATACATCGACTGATAGTGAGTGCATCATGAATTATTGATGAATTAATGATATGTATACATTAACAAATTAATGAGTGACATATGAATAGACTAGGGTTAAATTGGGCCTATTCGGTGCGTACTCTCTCTTAAGCTGGGAAGCCTCGACTTCCCGGCTTGACGGAATCCTAAGGCACCGCTCATTTTTGATCCTCTGCTGCCATCTTTTGGAATAGTCATGCCACATCACTTAGTATGATTTCAGGTTTTTCAACAGCTCGTATTCCAAAAAATACCAAACCTTGGCTACCTGATAAGTCAGAAGAATGTCAACCGAACTGTTCACATCTTGTTCAATCGATTCAGGTACTTTACTGTTCTGTTCCTTTATTTTTTATTGTTATTTTTTAACATTACACACACTGCCAATTGCCTGTGTGTGTGTGTGTGTGTGTGTGTGTGTGTGTGTGTGTCTGTGTCTGTGTCTGTGTGTGTGTGTGTGTGTGTGTGTGTCCACGTACTCGGCCCATGAATCTCATTCTGATACCAGGGGTTACCATTCGTGTTCTTGAACGATTATTGCATTTTTGTGCTTATCATATGTTTTGTTTTGTTTTTTTTGTGTGTGTGTTGTGTGTCATAGGTTCGTGGTCTCGTGGATGTGTGGGTCGTGTGCTGCCCACCTCGGCCACGGACGGATCTTCTGCTCCAAGTCTGACTCGGATCATGTCCTGCTGAAATAAATAAATAAAAGGTAGGCAAATAGTTAGACATACACATGGATTGATGGATGCTTTACTGATCCCCAAGGAAATAAAAGTCCCTGTGGTACAATACAACACACATCATTGACATTACAAACCAGCAAAAAGGACATGTTTGAGTTTCAACCAATGGGATTCCAAACATTTGCATACGGCCAATAGGAGAGCAGACATTTGCATACTGCTACCTCCAGCCAATAGGAGAGCAAAGATTAGCATACGTCTCATTTCAATGCCACTAATTTGAATGCCGCCTCTGGTTTTAACTCTTAACCCTATGAGCAAAACCCTAACCACGCCCCCAATCCAAGGCCTAACCCCAAGCTAACCCCAGACTTACTGCAAGGTGGCACCTGCTGTTTAGGTTAGGAACTGCATCTAACCCCAAGCTAACCCCAGACTTACTGAAAGCTGGCACCTGCTGTTTAGGTTAGGAACTGCATCTAACCCCACATGAAATTAAGAAACCCAAATGAAAGGGCACATTTTCTGCATAATTGCACAGCTTGTAACCCTTGTAACCAATCATGGCTACATCTCTGTAGCAAGCTTTAGGAGCTGAGAAATCGATCCAAGTTTGAATTAGGGCCTGTTTATGTAGCTGCAGACAGTTCTCTTGTCCTTTATGTTCCACGTTTCCTTAATTTTAACCATAACCTAATCCCTAATTATTCTAACCCCAACCTCAATAAACCTAATCTTAACCATTACCTAATCCCTAATTATTCTAACCCCAACCTCAATAAACCTAATCTTAACCATTACCTAATCCCTAATTACTCTAACCCCAACCTCAATAAACCTAATCTTAACCATTACCTAATCCCTAATTACTCTAACCCCAACCTCAATAAACCTAATCTTAACCATAACCTCATTCCTAATTATTCCAACCCCAACCTCAATAAGCCTAATCTTAACCATAACCTAATCCCTAATTACTCTAACCCCAACCTCAATAAACCTAATCTTAACCATTACCTAATCCCTAATTACTCTAACCCCAACCTCAATAAACCTAATCTTAACCATAACCTAATCTTAACCATCACCTAATCCCTAATTACTCTAACCCCAACCTCAATAAACCTAATCTTAACCATCACCTAATCCCTAATTACTCTAACCCCAACCTCAATAAACCTAATCTTAACCATAACCTCATTTCTAATTATTCCAACCCCAACCTCAATAAGCCTAATCTTAACCATAACCTAATCCCTAATTATTCTAACCCCAACCTCAATAGACTCATCTCAACGATGACCTTACCCCAATTATTTACCATAACCCAACCCCTAATTACTCTAACCCTAAGCTTAATAAACCTAATTTCAACCCAATTCCCAATTATTCCCGTATCTCGGACGCCTTTAGGACCAGGGTCACGGGGCTCCGATATGTCGCTCGTGCCTACGCGCGGTCCGTCGTACTCTGGTCCGGTGGGCCTACGACATCCGGTTCCCTCGCGGGACCTCCGCACGTCGTCTGGGGCCTGACGACTACTCGCGTACGCGTCGGGGCCCGTGTCTCGGCCGCCTTTCGGACCACGGTGACGGGGCTCCGATATGTCGCTCGTGGCCGGGCCCCCTCCGACGTGCTCGGTTTCGGTGCGCCTACGTCCTACGGTTCCGCCGCGGGACCCCGAAACGTGGTTTTTTGGGCCTACTCGCGTACGCGTCGGGGGCCCGTATCTCGGCCGTCTTTCCACGCGGGACCGCGGGGCTCCGATATGTCGCTGGTAGGTTGGACCTGCACGCCCTGTGCGATTTTGGAGGTCCTACGACGTTTCTTCGAATTTTCCCGATTATTTGACTGAGTGTAGACTAGGGTCAGATCGGCCGCATTCTCTTAATCCGGGAACCTTGCACCATATGGTCGCTGCTTCCCGGCTTAAGGATCTGACCTCTGCAGGGCATGTTCGGAACTGCATCGACATTAAGAAAAGGAAATAAGAAACCCGATGAAACGGCACATTTTCCAGTGTTAGTGCACAGCTTGAAGTTTGTTCTTCTGACCAATCGTTGCTACATCTATGCTGTAGCAGCCTCAAGAGCTGAGAAATCCCATTTTGAATGAATTAAAAGTCAATCGGCGTCTATCCCAGTGGGTTCGGACACCAGCTCTGAATATCCTTCATGAACATAATATCATTGTATGTTGTGTTTGTCTGGATTGAGCTTTTTACATGAAATTATTTACACACTTTATGAACAGATTTTGGAAAGCTCTTTCACTTTGCATTGGAAACACTACATTTCAAGCCGACCACTTCTCCCTGCTCACAGCTGGAAACGCACCGCTCGTTTTTAACCCTCTGCTGCCATCTACTGGACGTTTTCGGTTACAACGTCCTCATGTACTTTTAGAAGTCATACAGCACCAGTTTGTAGGACTTTCAAGGTAGAATGAACCACCTCGTACCCCCCCAACGACACCAGCTATCTTTTTTTGTACCCCCACTGCCTAATTACTTTTACTGGGCTCCAATCTTTAAGTCAGAAGAATGTCAACCGATTTTTGTACCTCATTACAAAACAAACCCCAAGCTAACCCCAGACTTACTGCAAGGTGGCACCTGCTGTTTAGGTTAGGAACTGCATCTAACCCCAAGCTAACCCCAGACTTACTGAAAGCTGGCACCTGCTGTTTAGGTTAGGAACTGCATCTAACCCCAAGCTAACCCCAGACTTACTGAAAGCTGGCACCTGCTGTTTAGGTTAGGAACTGCATCTAACCCCAAGCTAACCCCAGACTTACTGCAAGGTGGCACCTGCTGTTTAGGTTAGGAACTGCATCTAACCCCAAGCTAACCCCAGACTTACTGAAAGCTGGCACCTGCTGTTTAGGTTAGGAACTGCATCTAACCCCACATGAAATTAAGAAACCCAAATGAAAGGGCACATTTTCTGCATAATTGCACAGCTTGTAACCCTTGTAACCAATCATGGCTACATCTCTGTAGCAAGCTTTAGGAGCTGAGAAATCGATCCAAGTTTGAATTAGGGCCTGTTTATGTAGCTGCAGACAGTTCTCTTGTCCTTTATGTTCCACGTTTCCTTAATCTTAACCATCACCTAATCCCTAATTACTCTAACCCCAACCTCAATAAACCTAATCTTAACCATCACCTAATCCCTAATTACTCTAACCCCAACCTCAATAAACCTAATCTTAACCATAACCTCATTCCTAATTATTCCAACCCCAACCTCAATAAGCCTAATCTTAACCATAACCGAATCCCTAATTACTCTAACCCCAACCTCAATAGACTCATCTCAACGATGACCTTACCCCAATTATTTACCATGACCCAACCCCTAATTACTCTAACCCTAAGCTTAATAAACCTAATTTCAACCCAATTCCCAATTATTCCAACCCCAACCACAATAAACTCCATTTCAACCATAACCCAACTCCCAATTATTCTAACCCTAATCCTAATAAACCTTCCAACTAGAACCTAACCTTCATTTACACTGTCCCCAATCACAATAAATGAAATTTCAATTATAGTTCAGTCCATAATTATATCAACTCTAACCTTAATAAACCTAATTACAACTTCAACCCAATTTCCAAGTACTTTAAATTCAATACACTGAAGCTCTACTACAACCTAATCTTTGATCATCCTAGCCCTGACCCCAAATAAACTGAATTTTAACCGCAATCTAATCACCCATCA
The DNA here is from genome assembly GCF_030014385.1 of Trichomycterus rosablanca. Taxonomy (NCBI): domain Eukaryota; kingdom Metazoa; phylum Chordata; class Actinopteri; order Siluriformes; family Trichomycteridae; genus Trichomycterus; species Trichomycterus rosablanca. The sequence goes on along the minus strand of NW_026947079.1, from coordinate 34,111 downwards.
TCCTAACCCCAATTTAGATTAAAACTAGACTGACTACAACCCACCCTACCTACAATTAATTCAACTTCGACCTCAATAGATATATTTCTAACCCTGACCTACCTTAACCACCTTGACCATAAATTATACAATATAATTGATTGACCTAAAACATAATTTAAAATGGAAACCCCCAAAATCAATCGATATCCTATGTAATATTAATGAAATAAAAAAGGAATAAGGAAAAAAAGGTTATACCACAAGAGGGACACCTGAGGGCGCCACAGTCAACATGAAGTCCTCGAGGATGTTTGGGTATGGATATGGACGTTTGTGTAATATTTTTTGCCACAAGCAAACCAAGAATACACACCGTAGAGAAGTTTAAAGAGCCAAGCGCGCTGAGAACACGACGGTAAACACTTTACAACATGTGTACATAACTAAACATATACTAACACCTAACTACCAGTTTATTAACAATGAATTAATACATCGACTGATAGTGAGTGCATCATGAATTATTGATGAATTAATGATATGTATACATTAACAAATTAATGAGTGACATATGAATAGACTAGGGTTAAATTGGGCCTATTCGGTGCGTACTCTCTCTTAAGCTGGGAAGCCTCGACTTCCCGGCTTGACGGAATCCTAAGGCACCGCTCATTTTTGATCCTCTGCTGCCATCTTTTGGAATAGTCATGCCACATCACTTAGTATGATTTCAGGTTTTTCAACAGCTCATATTCCAAAAAATACCAAACCTTGGCTACCTGATAAGTCAGAAGAATGTCAACCGAACTGTTCACATCTTGTTCAATCGATTCAGGTACTTTACTGTTCTGTTCCTTTATTTTTTATTGTTATTTTTTAACATTACACACACTGCCAATTGCCTGTGTGTGTGTGTGTGTGTGTGTGTGTGTGTCTGTGTCTGTGTCTGTGTGTGTGTGTGTGTGTGTGTGTGTCCACGTACTCGGCCCATGAATCTCATTCTGATACCAGGGGTTACCATTCGTGTTCTTGAACGATTATTGCATTTTTGTGCTTATCATATGTTTTGTTTTGTTTTTTTTGTGTGTGTGTTGTGTGTCATAGGTTCGTGGTCTCGTGGATGTGTGGGTCGTGTGCTGCCCACCTCGGCCACGGACGGATCTTCTGCTCCAAGTCTGACTCGGATCATGTCCTGCTGAAATAAATAAATAAAAGGTAGGCAAATAGTTAGACATACACATGGATTGATGGATGCTTTACTGATCCCCAAGGAAATAAAAGTCCCTGTGGTACAATACAACACACATCATTGACATTACAAACCAGCAAAAAGGACATGTTTGAGTTTCAACCAATGGGATTCCAAACATTTGCATACGGCCAATAGGAGAGCAGACATTTGCATACTGCTACCTCCAGCCAATAGGAGAGCAAAGATTAGCATACGTCTCATTTCAATGCCACTAATTTGAATGCCGCCTCTGGTTTTAACTCTTAACCTATGAGCAAAACCCTAACCACGCCCCCAATCCAAGGCCTAACCCCAAGCTAACCCCAGACTTACTGAAAGCTGGCACCTGCTGTTTAGGTTAGGAACTGCATCTAACCCCAAGCTAACCCCAGACTTACTGAAAGCTGGCACCTGCTGTTTAGGTTAGGAACTGCATCTAACCCCAAGCTAACCCCAGACTTACTGAAAGCTGGCACCTGCTGTTTAGGTTAGGAACTGCATCTAACCCCAAGCTAACCCCAGACTTACTGAAAGCTGGCACCTGCTGTTTAGGTTAGGAACTGCATCTAACCCCACATGAAATTAAGAAACCCAAATGAAAGGGCACATTTTCTGCATAATTGCACAGCTTGTAACCCTTGTAACCAATCATGGCTACATCTCTGTAGCAAGCTTTAGGAGCTGAGAAATCGATCCAAGTTTGAATTAGGGCCTGTTTATGTAGCTGCAGACAGTTCTCTTGTCCTTTATGTTCCACGTTTCCTTAATCTTAACCATCACCTAATCCCTAATTACTCTAACCCCAACCTCAATAAACCTAATCTTAACCATCACCTAATCCCTAATTACTCTAACCCCAACCTCAATAAACCTAATCTTAACCATAACCTCATTCCTAATTATTCCAACCCCAACCTCAATAAGCCTAATCTTAACCATAACCTAATCCCTAATTACTCTAACCCCAACCTCAATAAACCTAATCTTAACCATCACCTAATCCCTAATTACTCTAACCCCAACCTCAATAAACCTAATCTTAACCATCACCTAATCCCTAATTACTCTAACCCCAACCTCAATAAACCTAATCTTAACCATAACCTCATTCCTAATTATTCCAACCCCAACCTCAATAAGCCTAATCTTAACCATAACCGAATCCCTAATTACTCTAACCCCAACCTCAATAGACTCATCTCAACGATGACCTTACCCCAATTATTTACCATGACCCAACCCCTAATTACTCTAACCCTAAGCTTAATAAACCTAATTTCAACCCAATTCCCAATTATTCCAACCCCAACCACAATAAACTCCATTTCAACCATAACCCAACTCCCAATTATTCTAACCCTAATCCTAATAAACCTTCCAACTAGAACCTAACCTTCATTTACACTGTCCCCAATCACAATAAATGAAATTTCAATTATAGTTCAGTCCATAATTATATCAACTCTAACCTTAATAAACCTAATTACAACTTCAACCCAATTTCCAAGTACTTTAAATTCAATACACTGAAGCTCTACTACAACCTAATCTTTGATCATCCTAGCCCTGACCCCAAATAAACTGAATTTTAACCGCAATCTAATCACCCATCATCCTAACCCCAATTTAGATTAAAACTAGACTGACTACAACCCACCCTACCTACAATTAATTCAACTTCGACCTCAATAGATATATTTCTAACCCTGACCTACCTTAACCACCTTGACCATAAATTATACAATATAATTGATTGACCTAAAACATAATTTAAAATGGAAACCCCCAAAATCAATCGATATCCTATGTAATATTAATGAAATAAAAAAGGAATAAGGAAAAAAAGGTTATACCACAAGAGGGACACCTGAGGGCGCCACAGTCAACATGAAGTCCTCGAGGATGTTTGGGTATGGATATGGACGTTTGTGTAATATTTTTTGCCACAAGCAAACCAAGAATACACACCGTAGAGAAGTTTAAAGAGCCAAGCGCGCTGAGAACACGACGGTAAACACTTTACAACATGTGTACATAACTAAACATATACTAACACCTAACTACCAGTTTATTAACAATGAATTAATACATCGACTGATAGTGAGTGCATCATGAATTATTGATGAATTAATGATATGTATACATTAACAAATTAATGAGTGACATATGAATAGACTAGGGTTAAATTGGGCCTATTCGGTGCGTACTCTCTCTTAAGCTGGGAAGCCTCGACTTCCCGGCTTGACGGAATCCTAAGGCACCGCTCATTTTTGATCCTCTGCTGCCATCTTTTGGAATAGTCATGCCACATCACTTAGTATGATTTCAGGTTTTTCAACAGCTCATATTCCAAAAAATACCAAACCTTGGCTACCTGATAAGTCAGAAGAATGTCAACCGAACTGTTCACATCTTGTTCAATCGATTCAGGTACTTTACTGTTCTGTTCCTTTATTTTTTATTGTTATTTTTTAACATTACACACACTGCCAATTGCCTGTGTGTGTGTGTGTGTGTGTGTGTGTGTGTGTCTGTGTCTGTGTCTGTGTGTGTGTGTGTGTGTGTGTGTGTCCACGTACTCGGCCCATGAATCTCATTCTGATACCAGGGGTTACCATTCGTGTTCTTGAACGATTATTGCATTTTTGTGCTTATCATATGTTTTGTTTTGTTTTTTTTGTGTGTGTGTTGTGTGTCATAGGTTCGTGGTCTCGTGGATGTGTGGGTCGTGTGCTGCCCACCTCGGCCACGGACGGATCTTCTGCTCCAAGTCTGACTCGGATCATGTCCTGCTGAAATAAATAAATAAAAGGTAGGCAAATAGTTAGACATACACATGGATTGATGGATGCTTTACTGATCCCCAAGGAAATAAAAGTCCCTGTGGTACAATACAACACACATCATTGACATTACAAACCAGCAAAAAGGACATGTTTGAGTTTCAACCAATGGGATTCCAAACATTTGCATACGGCCAATAGGAGAGCAGACATTTGCATACTGCTACCTCCAGCCAATAGGAGAGCAAAGATTAGCATACGTCTCATTTCAATGCCACTAATTTGAATGCCGCCTCTGGTTTTAACTCTTAACCTATGAGCAAAACCCTAACCACGCCCCCAATCCAAGGCCTAACCCCAAGCTAACCCCAGACTTACTGAAAGCTGGCACCTGCTGTTTAGGTTAGGAACTGCATCTAACCCCAAGCTAACCCCAGACTTACTGAAAGCTGGCACCTGCTGTTTAGGTTAGGAACTGCATCTAACCCCAAGCTAACCCCAGACTTACTGAAAGCTGGCACCTGCTGTTTAGGTTAGGAACTGCATCTAACCCCAAGCTAACCCCAGACTTACTGAAAGCTGGCACCTGCTGTTTAGGTTAGGAACTGCATCTAACCCCAAGCTAACCCCAGACTTACTGAAAGCTGGCACCTGCTGTTTAGGTTAGGAACTGCATCTAACCCCACATGAAATTAAGAAACCCAAATGAAAGGGCACATTTTCTGCATAATTGCACAGCTTGTAACCCTTGTAACCAATCATGGCTACATCTCTGTAGCAAGCTTTAGGAGCTGAGAAATCGATCCAAGTTTGAATTAGGGCCTGTTTATGTAGCTGCAGACAGTTCTCTTGTCCTTTATGTTCCACGTTTCCTTAATCTTAACCATCACCTAATCCCTAATTACTCTAACCCCAACCTCAATAAACCTAATCTTAACCATCACCTAATCCCTAATTACTCTAACCCCAACCTCAATAAACCTAATCTTAACCATAACCTCATTCCTAATTATTCCAACCCCAACCTCAATAAGCCTAATCTTAACCATAACCTAATCCCTAATTACTCTAACCCCAACCTCAATAAACCTAATCTTAACCATCACCTAATCCCTAATTACTCTAACCCCAACCTCAATAAACCTAATCTTAACCATCACCTAATCCCTAATTACTCTAACCCCAACCTCAATAAACCTAATCTTAACCATAACCTCATTCCTAATTATTCCAACCCCAACCTCAATAAGCCTAATCTTAACCATAACCTAATCCCTAATTACTCTAACCCCAACCTCAATAGACTCATCTCAACGATGACCTTACCCCAATTATTTACCATAACCCAACCCCTAATTACTCTAACCCTAAGCTTAATAAACCTAATTTCAACCCAATTCCCAATTATTCCAACCCCAACCACAATAAACTCCATTTCAACCATAACCCAACTCCCAATTATTCTAACCCTAATCCTAATAAACCTTCCAACTAGAACCTAACCTATTTACACTGTCCCCAATCACAATAAATGAAATTTCAATTATAGTTCAGTCCATAATTATATCAACTCTAACCTTAATAAACCTAATTACAACTTCAACCCAATTTCCAAGTACTTTAAATTCAATACACTGAAGCTCTACTACAACCTAATCTTTGATCATCCTAGCCCTGACCCCAAATAAACTGAATTTTAACCGCAATCTAATCACCCATCATCCTAACCCCAATTTAGATTAAAACTAGACTGACTACAACCCACCCTACCTACAATTAATTCAACTTCGACCTCAATAGATATATTTCTAACCCTGACCTACCTTAACCACCTTGACCATAAATTATACAATATAATTGATTGACCTAAAACATAATTTAAAATGGAAACCCCCAAAATCAATCGATATCCTATGTAATATTAATGAAATAAAAAAGGAATAAGGAAAAAAAGGTTATACCACAAGAGGGACACCTGAGGGCGCCACAGTCAACATGAAGTCCTCGAGGATGTTTGGGTATGGATATGGACGTTTGTGTAATATTTTTTGCCACAAGCAAACCAAGAATACACACCGTAGAGAAGTTTAAAGAGCCAAGCGCGCTGAGAACACGACGGTAAACACTTTACAACATGTGTACATAACTAAACATATACTAACACCTAACTACCAGTTTATTAACAATGAATTAATACATCGACTGATAGTGAGTGCATCATGAATTATTGATGAATTAATGATATGTATACATTAACAAATTAATGAGTGACATATGAATAGACTAGGGTTAAATTGGGCCTATTCGGTGCGTACTCTCTCTTAAGCTGGGAAGCCTCGACTTCCCGGCTTGACGGAATCCTAAGGCACCGCTCATTTTTGATCCTCTGCTGCCATCTTTTGGAATAGTCATGCCACATCACTTAGTATGATTTCAGGTTTTTCAACAGCTCATATTCCAAAAAATACCAAACCTTGGCTACCTGATAAGTCAGAAGAATGTCAACCGAACTGTTCACATCTTGTTCAATCGATTCAGGTACTTTACTGTTCTGTTCCTTTATTTTTTATTGTTATTTTTTAACATTACACACACTGCCAATTGCCTGTGTGTGTGTGTGTGTGTGTGTGTGTGTGTCTGTGTCTGTGTCTGTGTGTGTGTGTGTGTGTGTGTGTGTCCACGTACTCGGCCCATGAATCTCATTCTGATACCAGGGGTTACCATTCGTGTTCTTGAACGATTATTGCATTTTTGTGCTTATCATATGTTTTGTTTTGTTTTTTTTGTGTGTGTGTTGTGTGTCATAGGTTCGTGGTCTCGTGGATGTGTGGGTCGTGTGCTGCCCACCTCGGCCACGGACGGATCTTCTGCTCCAAGTCTGACTCGGATCATGTCCTGCTGAAATAAATAAATAAAAGGTAGGCAAATAGTTAGACATACACATGGATTGATGGATGCTTTACTGATCCCCAAGGAAATAAAAGTCCCTGTGGTACAATACAACACACATCATTGACATTACAAACCAGCAAAAAGGACATGTTTGAGTTTCAACCAATGGGATTCCAAACATTTGCATACGGCCAATAGGAGAGCAGACATTTGCATACTGCTACCTCCAGCCAATAGGAGAGCAAAGATTAGCATACGTCTCATTTCAATGCCACTAATTTGAATGCCGCCTCTGGTTTTAACTCTTAACCTAACCCTAACCCTAACCCTAACCCTAACCCTAACCCTAACCCTAACCCTAACCCGACAGCCGGGACCGGTTTGGGACCTCGGTACCCTAACCCCAACCCCTAACCCCTTAACCTAACCCTAACCCCTAACCCTAACCCTAACCACCCCCCCTCCCCCTAAAACCTAACCCTAACCTCTTAACCCTAAAAACCTAACCCTAACCTAACCTCTAAACCTAACCTTAACCACTAAACCTAACCAATAACCCCCAACTACCCCTTCCTAAACTCTACCTCCTCAACCTAACCCTAACCACCCCCCCTCCCCCTAAAACCTAACCCTAACCCTTGACCTTAACCCTAAAAACCTAACCCTAACCCTAACCTAACCTCTAAACCTAACCTTAACCACTAAACCTAACCAATAACCCCCAACTACCCCTTCTCCCCCTCCTAAACTCTACCTCCTAAACAAAATAACTCAACCTAACCCAGCCAGTGCCACCTATGCCCACTGGTTGCCACCGACTCCCCTATTTACAGAACCAACCCCACGCCCCATACTACCACCCCCATTTCCCAGAAAAGCTAACCCTACTAATAAAGGAAAGAAGAAAAAACTACCTGACATACTTACCAATCCTGGAAAAACAAAGGGATCTCCTGGGAATATAATATTTAACTAAACAAGGGAAATACTTACCTGTTTCATTAACCAAATAATGGTCAGACGTACCGAATCTACTTACCAAGACAAAAGAAGAAGGAAAAAAAGAAACATAAAACACATATATTCGATATTCTCTTGGTTTTGTAAGATTATTGTTTGTTTCATTATTAAAAATCATTAAAAAATTCGTTTTTATTTGAAAAAAGGAAAAAAATCGGATGTAGGTCACGTGTTTTCACCTACCGTCATTCAAAAAAATCTGTCTAAAAAAAATAAAGCAGAATTTGAAAAGTGCGCCTAATTATTGAATTTCTGATTGGCTGAAGATCCTCGGGGGGGCGGAGCTCACCTCGGAGAGACACGGCAGCAGAGAACGAGAGCATTTTCGAATCGAACTGCTGAGAGCAAGACCCGAGAAAACGCTTGTCCACAGAGGATAAGAACCACTACAAACAAAGAAAGATCTTTTTATTTCAAGAAAACTTAACAACAAACCTACAATCTATCGAGTCTATGCCTGATGAAGGTTTCATTCAGAAACCGAAACGTTGCAACATCCGACTCGATATAACTAGATTATTAAAAAAACGATCTTAACAATGCCGTATGATAGACCACGCGGGGAACAGAGGGGACCTTTTCCTACTCCCCGTTTCTTTCACAGTCGCAATACGGCTTCAAATAGACAAGGATCTCGCGATTTTGTGAGATTCTATGAACATGAATCCCGATCCCGTTGTTTAAATCCGTATGGACGCGAACTCGGTAGGGATCATGCGGTGCCTAGTGGACACCAACACAGACCCCGATACAGGGAACCTGACAGACCAGGACCCGGATATCTGGGGTCCGAGGTCCCTAGGGCCCGATGCCCTTTTAACCTTAATAAAAACGCACACGAGGTGTGGAAAAATAAAACACACATTCGTGGTACACAGCGTGTCTGGAGCACGGCACCTGTGGGGCAGAGAAGGACAAAGTCATTCAATCAAAATAGAACATATGGCAAAGTACCCACCAAAAACAAAGCGACTACACTAACACAACAAACCGAACAAATTAATAGGAACAGCCCTGAATACAAAAGATTCAGGGATCTTACAAAGAGACTGTTCAACCTTTTACGTTCACATCATCACGTAGAAAGGATAAAATCAGACCCAGGTACTGATTTGCCAACCTTTTCTAGATTAACTGACTACCTAACTAACGTAATAAAACCAGCCAACCCAACGCCCAGCACAAAATCCCTCTTAGAGGGGAATGCCAAAAACTGGGCCTATACTACTCGCCTCATCCTCATTGATCACTACACATTACATATTGAACAGGAGGCTGAAAAATTACAACACTTGGAAATAGAAGATTGGGAAGCAATCTTCACAATAGCAACAAAGTGGTACCAGAGGAGGTACCCAAAAAATTACTCAAAGGAGGCAATCACAAAAATGAAAACTTGGCTAATGGCATTGGGGCACGAAGGGGGCAGTGGAGGGGAGATAGAGGTAACAAGAGAACTCCCAGGAAACATTGACATTTCTAGCCAGGAGGATTTTCCTCCCCTACCTCAGCGCGGGGAGACCCCCCCGCCACGTTCCATCCCTTGGGGACCACTGTCACCCTTTCCTATCACATTGCCACCTAGGTCACCCAGAAGGTCCAAAAACAGAACTCGGACACTAATGGGAAAGAACCCAGCTGTGGCCCAGAACCACACAGAACTTAACCAAATTGAACCCTGCTCGAGCCAACAGGAATCGACAACTTGGCCGCTTATCCACGAGCGACAAGTAAACACCCGCTCTAGATCACCCCCTTTAGTGGAGGTGCACAGGGAAAACATCACCTCATCAAGGATGGAGGGTTCCACACAGGACCCTCCAGCATCCTTGAATGATCAACCAGAATTAATTGAGGTACCAGAATCTACAAATCAAATAGAGAGGGCTGTTGGCTCAGAAATAGAGCAACCAGTAGTACAAATACAACCACTGGAAAAAACAGGGCTGCCAAAACCAACAATTCCAATAGAGGGAGCCATTGGATCAGAAATAGAACAATTTAGTTCACCTATAAATCCACTGGACATGATCCCTGGAGAGGAATTGGAGACCAGTCTCTTACCAGAGCCCCTCTTAAGTCCAATAATAATGACAACCAGCTCACCAGTTACCTTTAAACCAAAAAGACATATGTCCACATGTAAGAAAACGGTGACCTGGAATTTCAGTGCCCGAAAACCGGTCTGTATCCTGGGCGACTCGAATCTTTCCAGGATCACAAGCCATACATTCGACAACGTACAGATTGATAGTTACCCAGGTGGCACATTTAGGCACATAGAGAACGTGATAAACAAAGCCACGGTCATGACAAAGGTACAAACTGTCATCTTGGCCTTCGGTATTAATCACCGCAGCCAAAAAGGTAAGGAAACTGCGGTAAAACAAATGCAGAGGGCACTGAGGGCAGCCACCAAAAAATTCCCGGGTGCAGCCATCTGGGTACCAATGGTAAATTTTTCAAACAATCTAAAAGTGGAAGAACGGAGCATGCTTACGATCTTGAACAAGCATATTAGCAAAAATGTGCCTTATTTGCCACTACTCCCAACTACACAATTCCAAGTTGTTCAGGATGACATACATTGGACACCAACATGCGCCGAGGCCATGTTGACACACTGGGCAGAAAAATTAAACTTCACGGCCCTGTGAACCCAAAACGGGGTCCACTATTGGGGGGTGAGGTTTTAAATTTAACAAAAAACTTTGCACCCACCAACAGTCAATTAAGACTATTAAATAAGGGCCTGTCATTTGTACCCACTCCAAAAATAGACAGAAACATGAAAAAACAACTCACTTTGGACATGCAACAATACCATAGGAGACTACTCCTTACAACGTACTTTAGATTTAATCAGGAATCCGATCCGCCACCCTTTACTCCTAAGTCCACGTGGACACCTAAACTCTCACAGGTCCCGAACACCATTAGGAAAATTATTAGGGCGGACAGGTTTGCGAATAAACAGCTACCTTGGGACTACAGGGAGACCCCAAACCTCGACAGAGAGGAACAACGGGCCCTGACACAATTAGGCCGGGACAAATCTATCGTTATTAAGCCAGCCGATAAAGGCAGTGTGATTGTTCTAATGGACAGAGAGGCCTACACATGGGAAGCAGAGAGGCAATTACATCAGGTAAGTTACTATAAAAAGTTGGACGAACCAATCTTTCTAAAATCTATTCCGGAAGTCCAAAATATCCTCACTAAATTACGGGAAAGGGGCTACATCAATAGGAAACAGGAGACTTACCTGAGAGGTCCAGACAATCCCCGTCCGAGAATCTTCTACCTGCTACCTAAAATACACAAGAAACCTGAGTTATGGAGTGTCCCGTTCGAAATACCACCAGGCCGCCCCATTGTCTCTGACTGTGGCAGCGAAACGTATGCCACAGCGGAGTACATTGAACATTTCCTGAACCCCATTAGTACCAAACACCCCAGCTACCTCAAGGATACCTATGATTTTATAAACAAGATAAAAAACCTTCTTCTCCCAACTGAGAGTCTTTTATTTACAATAGACATTGATAGTCTATACACCAACATTGACACACCGGCGGGCCTGGAAGCGATAAGAGAATGGTTCATCAGATACCCGGACAAACACAGACCTGATGACCTACTCCTAGAATTGCTGGAACTTAATTTGACCAAAAATGATTTTGAATTCGATTCCAAATTTTATGTACAAACAAAGGGAACGGCAATGGGGAAGAAGTTTGCCCCCTCGTACGCCAACATTTTTATGGCCCGATGGGAGGAACGGGCACTGAACAATTGGCCTTCTAAACCACTCTATTACTATAGATTCTTAGATGATATCTGGGGGATCTGGTCAGGGACACGAGATGAATTCATCGCTTTTGCAGCTCATCTCAATCAGTGTGATAAATCGATTAAGATAAAATACACACTGGATGAGTCAGAAGTTAATTTCCTTGACACCATAACCTACAAAGAGAAGGACCTAGGGGGTAGACATAAACTCCAGATCAAGGTCTTCTTCAAGGATACTGATACTCATGCGCTCCTGTTTAAATCAAGCCATCACCCAAAACATACCTTCAAAGGTATTGTGAAATCCCAATTGTTGAGATTTCACAGGATTTGTACCCAACCAGGGGATTTTTGGACAGCCAAGACAATTTTATTTAAAACTCTAGGGAAAAGAGGCTACTCCCGGTCCTTTCTCAGGGACTGTTTAAAGAAGTTCCTGGACAAGAAGAATCAGGAGGGAGCGGAAATAATCCCCCTGACAACTACCTTCTCGATGGGGAGTGTCAGACTGAACAGGCGCTTCAAAGAAAACTTCCAAAAATTTAACACAACGGACCAGGTGCTGGACCATCACAGGGTCATATCGGCCTATAGAAAGAACAAAAATCTGAGGGACATATTAGTCCACAGTAAGCTCCCGGGACTACAGGACACAAACACAAAAAAGAAAAAATCCATGCTATTAGGGCAATATAGACCTAAACGTTGGATTTCTAATCCACAAAGTAAACACCTTTACACCATTTGGCCACCCCTAAAACCCAACATCCAGAATTGTGTGTACCTAATTTACTGCAAAAAATGCAATCTACAATATGTGGGTGAGACCAGAAACACCTTGGCTACTAGATTAGCGCAACATCGATATAACATTAACAATAAAAAGGAAACACACACACTCCTGGTCCAACACTTCATAAAACATGACATTCAGTCACTAAGGGTCATGGGACTCCAACACAATACACTGTGGTCCCATAACACCCGTAGAACAATAGAAAGGGAATGGATAAATAAATTAAATTCGATACATCCATGGGGCCTTAACGAACAAGTTAGGCAGATCCAGTGAGAGAGGGGGATATGGGGATTAGTGATTGTGCTTGGTGACGTTTTTGTGGGGGACTGGAGTTGATGATTAGTGACATACGGTAGGCCAGTGCCCAACGTAGGCCCCGAACCTGCCCGACAGCCGGGACCGGTTTGGGACCTCGGTACCCTAACCCCAACCCCTAACCCCTTAACCTAACCCTAACCCCTAACCCTAACCCTAACCACCCCCCCTCCCCCTAAAACCTAACCCTAACCTCTTAACCCTAAAAACCTAACCCTAACCTAACCTCTAAACCTAACCTTAACCACTAAACCTAACCAATAACCCCCAACTACCCCTTCCTAAACTCTACCTCCTCAACCTAACCCTAACCACCCCCCCTCCCCCTAAAACCTAACCCTAACCCTTGACCTTAACCCTAAAAACCTAACCCTAACCCTAACCTAACCTCTAAACCTAACCTTAACCACTAAACCTAACCAATAACCCCCAACTACCCCTTCTCCCCCTCCTAAACTCTACCTCCTAAACAAAATAACTCAACCTAACCCAGCCAGTGCCACCTATGCCCACTGGTTGCCACCGACTCCCCTATTTACAGAACCAACCCCACGCCCCATACTACCACCCCCATTTCCCAGAAAAGCTAACCCTACTAATAAAGGAAAGAAGAAAAAACTACCTGACATACTTACCAATCCTGGAAAAACAAAGGGATCTCCTGGGAATATAATATTTAACTAAACAAGGGAAATACTTACCTGTTTCATTAACCAAATAATGGTCAGACGTACCGAATCTACTTACCAAGACAAAAGAAGAAGGAAAAAAAGAAACATAAAACACATATATTCGATATTCTCTTGGTTTTGTAAGATTATTGTTTGTTTCATTATTAAAAATCATTAAAAAATTCGTTTTTATTTGAAAAAAGGAAAAAAATCGGATGTAGGTCACGTGTTTTCACCTACCGTCATTCAAAAAAATCTGTCTAAAAAAAATAAAAAAAATAAAGCAGAATTTGAAAAGTGCGCCTAATTATTGAATTTCTGATTGGCTGAAGATCCTCGGGGGGGCGGAGCTCACCTCGGAGAGACACGGCAGCAGAGAACGAGAGCATTTTCGAATCGAACTGCTGAGAGCAAGACCCGAGAAAACGCTTGTCCACAGAGGATAAGAACCACTACAAACAAAGAAAGATCTTTTTATTTCAAGAAAACTTAACAACAAACCTACAATCTATCGAGTCTATGCCTGATGAAGGTTTCATTCAGAAACCGAAACGTTGCAACATCCGACTCGATATAACTAGATTATTAAAAAAACGATCTTAACAATGCCGTATGATAGACCACGCGGGGAACAGAGGGGACCTTTTCCTACTCCCCGTTTCTTTCACAGTCGCAATACGGCTTCAAATAGACAAGGATCTCGCGATTTTGTGAGATTCTATGAACATGAATCCCGATCCCGTTGTTTAAATCCGTATGGACGCGAACTCGGTAGGGATCATGCGGTGCCTAGTGGACACCAACACAGACCCCGATACAGGGAACCTGACAGACCAGGACCCGGATATCTGGGGTCCGAGGTCCCTAGGGCCCGATGCCCTTTTAACCTTAATAAAAACGCACACGAGGTGTGGAAAAATAAAACACACATTCGTGGTACACAGCGTGTCTGGAGCACGGCACCTGTGGGGCAGAGAAGGACAAAGTCATTCAATCAAAATAGAACATATGGCAAAGTACCCACCAAAAACAAAGCGACTACACTAACACAACAAACCGAACAAATTAATAGGAACAGCCCTGAATACAAAAGATTCAGGGATCTTACAAAGAGACTGTTCAACCTTTTACGTTCACATCATCACGTAGAAAGGATAAAATCAGACCCAGGTACTGATTTGCCAACCTTTTCTAGATTAACTGACTACCTAACTAACGTAATAAAACCAGCCAACCCAACGCCCAGCACAAAATCCCTCTTAGAGGGGAATGCCAAAAACTGGGCCTATACTACTCGCCTCATCCTCATTGATCACTACACATTACATATTGAACAGGAGGCTGAAAAATTACAACACTTGGAAATAGAAGATTGGGAAGCAATCTTCACAATAGCAACAAAGTGGTACCAGAGGAGGTACCCAAAAAATTACTCAAAGGAGGCAATCACAAAAATGAAAACTTGGCTAATGGCATTGGGGCACGAAGGGGGCAGTGGAGGGGAGATAGAGGTAACAAGAGAACTCCCAGGAAACATTGACATTTCTAGCCAGGAGGATTTTCCTCCCCTACCTCAGCGCGGGGAGACCCCCCCGCCACGTTCCATCCCTTGGGGACCACTGTCACCCTTTCCTATCACATTGCCACCTAGGTCACCCAGAAGGTCCAAAAACAGAACTCGGACACTAATGGGAAAGAACCCAGCTGTGGCCCAGAACCACACAGAACTTAACCAAATTGAACCCTGCTCGAGCCAACAGGAATCGACAACTTGGCCGCTTATCCACGAGCGACAAGTAAACACCCGCTCTAGATCACCCCCTTTAGTGGAGGTGCACAGGGAAAACATCACCTCATCAAGGATGGAGGGTTCCACACAGGACCCTCCAGCATCCTTGAATGATCAACCAGAATTAATTGAGGTACCAGAATCTACAAATCAAATAGAGAGGGCTGTTGGCTCAGAAATAGAGCAACCAGTAGTACAAATACAACCACTGGAAAAAACAGGGCTGCCAAAACCAACAATTCCAATAGAGGGAGCCATTGGATCAGAAATAGAACAATTTAGTTCACCTATAAATCCACTGGACATGATCCCTGGAGAGGAATTGGAGACCAGTCTCTTACCAGAGCCCCTCTTAAGTCCAATAATAATGACAACCAGCTCACCAGTTACCTTTAAACCAAAAAGACATATGTCCACATGTAAGAAAACGGTGACCTGGAATTTCAGTGCCCGAAAACCGGTCTGTATCCTGGGCGACTCGAATCTTTCCAGGATCACAAGCCATACATTCGACAACGTACAGATTGATAGTTACCCAGGTGGCACATTTAGGCACATAGAGAACGTGATAAACAAAGCCACGGTCATGACAAAGGTACAAACTGTCATCTTGGCCTTCGGTATTAATCACCGCAGCCAAAAAGGTAAGGAAACTGCGGTAAAACAAATGCAGAGGGCACTGAGGGCAGCCACCAAAAAATTCCCGGGTGCAGCCATCTGGGTACCAATGGTAAATTTTTCAAACAATCTAAAAGTGGAAGAACGGAGCATGCTTACGATCTTGAACAAGCATATTAGCAAAAATGTGCCTTATTTGCCACTACTCCCAACTACACAATTCCAAGTTGTTCAGGATGACATACATTGGACACCAACATGCGCCGAGGCCATGTTGACACACTGGGCAGAAAAATTAAACTTCACGGCCCTGTGAAC
Organism: Trichomycterus rosablanca; assembly: GCF_030014385.1. Classification (NCBI taxonomy): domain Eukaryota; kingdom Metazoa; phylum Chordata; class Actinopteri; order Siluriformes; family Trichomycteridae; genus Trichomycterus; species Trichomycterus rosablanca. The sequence goes on along the minus strand of NW_026947079.1, from coordinate 17,898 downwards.
CCAAAACGGGGTCCACTATTGGGGGGTGAGGTTTTAAATTTAACAAAAAACTTTGCACCCACCAACAGTCAATTAAGACTATTAAATAAGGGCCTGTCATTTGTACCCACTCCAAAAATAGACAGAAACATGAAAAAACAACTCACTTTGGACATGCAACAATACCATAGGAGACTACTCCTTACAACGTACTTTAGATTTAATCAGGAATCCGATCCGCCACCCTTTACTCCTAAGTCCACGTGGACACCTAAACTCTCACAGGTCCCGAACACCATTAGGAAAATTATTAGGGCGGACAGGTTTGCGAATAAACAGCTACCTTGGGACTACAGGGAGACCCCAAACCTCGACAGAGAGGAACAACGGGCCCTGACACAATTAGGCCGGGACAAATCTATCGTTATTAAGCCAGCCGATAAAGGCAGTGTGATTGTTCTAATGGACAGAGAGGCCTACACATGGGAAGCAGAGAGGCAATTACATCAGGTAAGTTACTATAAAAAGTTGGACGAACCAATCTTTCTAAAATCTATTCCGGAAGTCCAAAATATCCTCACTAAATTACGGGAAAGGGGCTACATCAATAGGAAACAGGAGACTTACCTGAGAGGTCCAGACAATCCCCGTCCGAGAATCTTCTACCTGCTACCTAAAATACACAAGAAACCTGAGTTATGGAGTGTCCCGTTCGAAATACCACCAGGCCGCCCCATTGTCTCTGACTGTGGCAGCGAAACGTATGCCACAGCGGAGTACATTGAACATTTCCTGAACCCCATTAGTACCAAACACCCCAGCTACCTCAAGGATACCTATGATTTTATAAACAAGATAAAAAACCTTCTTCTCCCAACTGAGAGTCTTTTATTTACAATAGACATTGATAGTCTATACACCAACATTGACACACCGGCGGGCCTGGAAGCGATAAGAGAATGGTTCATCAGATACCCGGACAAACACAGACCTGATGACCTACTCCTAGAATTGCTGGAACTTAATTTGACCAAAAATGATTTTGAATTCGATTCCAAATTTTATGTACAAACAAAGGGAACGGCAATGGGGAAGAAGTTTGCCCCCTCGTACGCCAACATTTTTATGGCCCGATGGGAGGAACGGGCACTGAACAATTGGCCTTCTAAACCACTCTATTACTATAGATTCTTAGATGATATCTGGGGGATCTGGTCAGGGACACGAGATGAATTCATCGCTTTTGCAGCTCATCTCAATCAGTGTGATAAATCGATTAAGATAAAATACACACTGGATGAGTCAGAAGTTAATTTCCTTGACACCATAACCTACAAAGAGAAGGACCTAGGGGGTAGACATAAACTCCAGATCAAGGTCTTCTTCAAGGATACTGATACTCATGCGCTCCTGTTTAAATCAAGCCATCACCCAAAACATACCTTCAAAGGTATTGTGAAATCCCAATTGTTGAGATTTCACAGGATTTGTACCCAACCAGGGGATTTTTGGACAGCCAAGACAATTTTATTTAAAACTCTAGGGAAAAGAGGCTACTCCCGGTCCTTTCTCAGGGACTGTTTAAAGAAGTTCCTGGACAAGAAGAATCAGGAGGGAGCGGAAATAATCCCCCTGACAACTACCTTCTCGATGGGGAGTGTCAGACTGAACAGGCGCTTCAAAGAAAACTTCCAAAAATTTAACACAACGGACCAGGTGCTGGACCATCACAGGGTCATATCGGCCTATAGAAAGAACAAAAATCTGAGGGACATATTAGTCCACAGTAAGCTCCCGGGACTACAGGACACAAACACAAAAAAGAAAAAATCCATGCTATTAGGGCAATATAGACCTAAACGTTGGATTTCTAATCCACAAAGTAAACACCTTTACACCATTTGGCCACCCCTAAAACCCAACATCCAGAATTGTGTGTACCTAATTTACTGCAAAAAATGCAATCTACAATATGTGGGTGAGACCAGAAACACCTTGGCTACTAGATTAGCGCAACATCGATATAACATTAACAATAAAAAGGAAACACACACACTCCTGGTCCAACACTTCATAAAACATGACATTCAGTCACTAAGGGTCATGGGACTCCAACACAATACACTGTGGTCCCATAACACCCGTAGAACAATAGAAAGGGAATGGATAAATAAATTAAATTCGATACATCCATGGGGCCTTAACGAACAAGTTAGGCAGATCCAGTGAGAGAGGGGGATATGGGGATTAGTGATTGTGCTTGGTGACGTTTTTGTGGGGGACTGGAGTTGATGATTAGTGACATACGGTAGGCCAGTGCCCAACGTAGGCCCCGAACCTGCCCGACAGCCGGGACCGGTTTGGGACCTCGGTACCCTAACCCCAACCCCTAACCCCTTAACCTAACCCTAACCCCTAACCCTAACCCTAACCACCCCCCCTCCCCCTAAAACCTAACCCTAACCTCTTAACCCTAAAAACCTAACCCTAACCTAACCTCTAAACCTAACCTTAACCACTAAACCTAACCAATAACCCCCAACTACCCCTTCCTAAACTCTACCTCCTCAACCTAACCCTAACCACCCCCCCTCCCCCTAAAACCTAACCCTAACCCTTGACCTTAACCCTAAAAACCTAACCCTAACCCTAACCTAACCTCTAAACCTAACCTTAACCACTAAACCTAACCAATAACCCCCAACTACCCCTTCTCCCCCTCCTAAACTCTACCTCCTAAACAAAATAACTCAACCTAACCCTAACCCTAACCCTAACCCTAACCCTAAATTATTTACACACTTTATGAACAGATTTTGGAAAGCTCTTTCACTTTGCATTGGAAACACTACATTTCAAGCCGACCACTTCTCCCTGCTCACAGCTGGAAACGCACCGCTCGTTTTTAACCCTCTGCTGCCATCTACTGGACGTTTTCGGTTACAACGTCCTCATGTACTTTTAGAAGTCATACAGCACCAGTTTGTAGGACTTTCAAGGTAGAATGAACCACCTCGTACCCCCCCAACGACACCAGCTATCTTTTTTTGTACCCCCACTGCCTAATTACTTTTACTGGGCTCCAATCTTTAAGTCAGAAGAATGTCAACCGATTTTTGTACCTCATTACAAAACAAACCCCAAGCTAACCCCAGACTTACTGCAAGGTGGCACCTGCTGTTTAGGTTAGGAACTGCATCTAACCCCAAGCTAACCCCAGACTTACTGAAAGCTGGCACCTGCTGTTTAGGTTAGGAACTGCATCTAACCCCAAGCTAACCCCAGACTTACTGAAAGCTGGCACCTGCTGTTTAGGTTAGGAACTGCATCTAACCCCAAGCTAACCCCAGACTTACTGCAAGGTGGCACCTGCTGTTTAGGTTAGGAACTGCATCTAACCCCAAGCTAACCCCAGACTTACTGAAAGCTGGCACCTGCTGTTTAGGTTAGGAACTGCATCTAACCCCACATGAAATTAAGAAACCCAAATGAAAGGGCACATTTTCTGCATAATTGCACAGCTTGTAACCCTTGTAACCAATCATGGCTACATCTCTGTAGCAAGCTTTAGGAGCTGAGAAATCGATCCAAGTTTGAATTAGGGCCTGTTTATGTAGCTGCAGACAGTTCTCTTGTCCTTTATGTTCCACGTTTCCTTAATTTTAACCATAACCTAATCCCTAATTATTCTAACCCCAACCTCAATAAACCTAATCTTAACCATCACCTAATCCCTAATTACTCTAACCCCAACCTCAATAAACCTAATCTTAACCATAACCTCATTCCTAATTATTCCAACCCCAACCTCAATAAGCCTAATCTTAACCATAACCGAATCCCTAATTACTCTAACCCCAACCTCAATAGACTCATCTCAACGATGACCTTACCCCAATTATTTACCATGACCCAACCCCTAATTACTCTAACCCTAAGCTTAATAAACCTAATTTCAACCCAATTCCCAATTATTCCAACCCCAACCACAATAAACTCCATTTCAACCATAACCCAACTCCCAATTATTCTAACCCTAATCCTAATAAACCTTCCAACTAGAACCTAACCTTCATTTACACTGTCCCCAATCACAATAAATGAAATTTCAATTATAGTTCAGTCCATAATTATATCAACTCTAACCTTAATAAACCTAATTACAACTTCAACCCAATTTCCAAGTACTTTAAATTCAATACACTGAAGCTCTACTACAACCTAATCTTTGATCATCCTAGCCCTGACCCCAAATAAACTGAATTTTAACCGCAATCTAATCACCCATCATCCTAACCCCAATTTAGATTAAAACTAGACTGACTACAACCCACCCTACCTACAATTAATTCAACTTCGACCTCAATAGATATATTTCTAACCCTGACCTACCTTAACCACCTTGACCATAAATTATACAATATAATTGATTGACCTAAAACATAATTTAAAATGGAAACCCCCAAAATCAATCGATATCCTATGTAATATTAATGAAATAAAAAAGGAATAAGGAAAAAAAGGTTATACCACAAGAGGGACACCTGAGGGCGCCACAGTCAACATGAAGTCCTCGAGGATGTTTGGGTATGGATATGGACGTTTGTGTAATATTTTTTGCCACAAGCAAACCAAGAATACACACCGTAGAGAAGTTTAAAGAGCCAAGCGCGCTGAGAACACGACGGTAAACACTTTACAACATGTGTACATAACTAAACATATACTAACACCTAACTACCAGTTTATTAACAATGAATTAATACATCGACTGATAGTGAGTGCATCATGAATTATTGATGAATTAATGATATGTATACATTAACAAATTAATGAGTGACATATGAATAGACTAGGGTTAAATTGGGCCTATTCGGTGCGTACTCTCTCTTAAGCTGGGAAGCCTCGACTTCCCGGCTTGACGGAATCCTAAGGCACCGCTCATTTTTGATCCTCTGCTGCCATCTTTTGGAATAGTCATGCCACATCACTTAGTATGATTTCAGGTTTTTCAACAGCTCATATTCCAAAAAATACCAAACCTTGGCATCTGTCTCGAGAATGTCAACCGAACTGTTCACATCTGTCTCGCGTGTGTTCGATTCAGGTACTTTACTGTTCTGTTCCTTTATTTTTTATTGTTATTTTTTAACATTACACACACTGCCAATTGCCTGTGTGTGTGTGTGTGTGTGTGTGTGTGTGTGTGTCTGTGTCTGTGTCTGTGTGTGTGTGTGTGTGTGTGTGTGTCCACGTACTCGGCCCATGAATCTCATTCTGATACCAGGGGTTACCATTCGTGTTCTTGAACGATTATTGCATTTTTGTGCTTATCATATGTTTTGTTTTGTTTTTTTTGTGTGTGTGTTGTGTGTCATAGGTTCGTGGTCTCGTGGATGTGTGGGTCGTGTGCTGCCCACCTCGGCCACGGACGGATCTTCTGCTCCAAGTCTGACTCGGATCATGTCCTGCTGAAATAAATAAATAAAAGGTAGGCAAATAGTTAGACATACACATGGATTGATGGATGCTTTACTGATCCCCAAGGAAATAAAAGTCCCTGTGGTACAATACAACACACATCATTGACATTACAAACCAGCAAAAAGGACATGTTTGAGTTTCAACCAATGGGATTCCAAACATTTGCATACGGCCAATAGGAGAGCAGACATTTGCATACTGCTACCTCCAGCCAATAGGAGAGCAAAGATTAGCATACGTCTCATTTCAATGCCACTAATTTGAATGCCGCCTCTGGTTTTAACTCTTAACCTATGAGCAAAACCCTAACCACGCCCCCAATCCAAGGCCTAACCCCAAGCTAACCCCAGACTTACTGCAAGGTGGCACCTGCTGTTTAGGTTAGGAACTGCATCTAACCCCAAGCTAACCCCAGACTTACTGAAAGCTGGCACCTGCTGTTTAGGTTAGGAACTGCATCTAACCCCACATGAAATTAAGAAACCCAAATGAAAGGGCACATTTTCTGCATAATTGCACAGCTTGTAACCCTTGTAACCAATCATGGCTACATCTCTGTAGCAAGCTTTAGGAGCTGAGAAATCGATCCAAGTTTGAATTAGGGCCTGTTTATGTAGCTGCAGACAGTTCTCTTGTCCTTTATGTTCCACGTTTCCTTAATTTTAACCATAACCTAATCCCTAATTATTCTAACCCCAACCTCAATAAACCTAATCTTAACCATTACCTAATCCCTAATTATTCTAACCCCAACCTCAATAAACCTAATCTTAACCATTACCTAATCCCTAATTACTCTAACCCCAACCTCAATAAACCTAATCTTAACCATTACCTAATCCCTAATTACTCTAACCCCAACCTCAATAAACCTAATCTTAACCATAACCTCATTCCTAATTATTCCAACCCCAACCTCAATAAGCCTAATCTTAACCATAACCTAATCCCTAATTACTCTAACCCCAACCTCAATAAACCTAATCTTAACCATTACCTAATCCCTAATTACTCTAACCCCAACCTCAATAAACCTAATCTTAACCATAACCTAATCTTAACCATCACCTAATCCCTAATTACTCTAACCCCAACCTCAATAAACCTAATCTTAACCATCACCTAATCCCTAATTACTCTAACCCCAACCTCAATAAACCTAATCTTAACCATAACCTCATTTCTAATTATTCCAACCCCAACCTCAATAAGCCTAATCTTAACCATAACCTAATCCCTAATTATTCTAACCCCAACCTCAATAGACTCATCTCAACGATGACCTTACCCCAATTATTTACCATAACCCAACCCCTAATTACTCTAACCCTAAGCTTAATAAACCTAATTTCAACCCAATTCCCAATTATTCCCGTATCTCGGACGCCTTTAGGACCAGGGTCACGGGGCTCCGATATGTCGCTCGTGCCTACGCGCGGTCCGTCGTACTCTGGTCCGGTGGGCCTACGACATCCGGTTCCCTCGCGGGACCTCCGCACGTCGTCTGGGGCCTGACGACTACTCGCGTACGCGTCGGGGCCCGTGTCTCGGCCGCCTTTCGGACCACGGTGACGGGGCTCCGATATGTCGCTCGTGGCCGGGCCCCCTCCGACGTGCTCGGTTTCGGTGCGCCTACGTCCTACGGTTCCGCCGCGGGACCCCGAAACGTGGTTTTTTGGGCCTACTCGCGTACGCGTCGGGGGCCCGTATCTCGGCCGTCTTTCCACGCGGGACCGCGGGGCTCCGATATGTCGCTGGTAGGTTGGACCTGCACGCCCTGTGCGATTTTGGAGGTCCTACGACGTTTCTTCGAATTTTCCCGATTATTTGACTGAGTGTAGACTAGGGTCAGATCGGCCGCATTCTCTTAATCCGGGAACCTTGCACCATATGGTCGCTGCTTCCCGGCTTAAGGATCTGACCTCTGCAGGGCATGTTCGGAACTGCATCGACATTAAGAAAAGGAAATAAGAAACCCGATGAAACGGCACATTTTCCAGTGTTAGTGCACAGCTTGAAGTTTGTTCTTCTGACCAATCGTTGCTACATCTATGCTGTAGCAGCCTCAAGAGCTGAGAAATCCCATTTTGAATGAATTAAAAGTCAATCGGCGTCTATCCCAGTGGGTTCGGACACCAGCTCTGAATATCCTTCATGAACATAATATCATTGTATGTTGTGTTTGTCTGGATTGAGCTTTTTACATGAAATTATTTACACACTTTATGAACAGATTTTGGAAAGCTCTTTCACTTTGCATTGGAAACACTACATTTCAAGCCGACCACTTCTCCCTGCTCACAGCTGGAAACGCACCGCTCGTTTTTAACCCTCTGCTGCCATCTACTGGACGTTTTCGGTTACAACGTCCTCATGTACTTTTAGAAGTCATACAGCACCAGTTTGTAGGACTTTCAAGGTAGAATGAACCACCTCGTACCCCCCCAACGACACCAGCTATCTTTTTTTGTACCCCCACTGCCTAATTACTTTTACTGGGCTCCAATCTTTAAGTCAGAAGAATGTCAACCGATTTTTGTACCTCATTACAAAACAAACCCCAAGCTAACCCCAGACTTACTGCAAGGTGGCACCTGCTGTTTAGGTTAGGAACTGCATCTAACCCCAAGCTAACCCCAGACTTACTGAAAGCTGGCACCTGCTGTTTAGGTTAGGAACTGCATCTAACCCCAAGCTAACCCCAGACTTACTGAAAGCTGGCACCTGCTGTTTAGGTTAGGAACTGCATCTAACCCCAAGCTAACCCCAGACTTACTGCAAGGTGGCACCTGCTGTTTAGGTTAGGAACTGCATCTAACCCCAAGCTAACCCCAGACTTACTGAAAGCTGGCACCTGCTGTTTAGGTTAGGAACTGCATCTAACCCCACATGAAATTAAGAAACCCAAATGAAAGGGCACATTTTCTGCATAATTGCACAGCTTGTAACCCTTGTAACCAATCATGGCTACATCTCTGTAGCAAGCTTTAGGAGCTGAGAAATCGATCCAAGTTTGAATTAGGGCCTGTTTATGTAGCTGCAGACAGTTCTCTTGTCCTTTATGTTCCACGTTTCCTTAATCTTAACCATCACCTAATCCCTAATTACTCTAACCCCAACCTCAATAAACCTAATCTTAACCATCACCTAATCCCTAATTACTCTAACCCCAACCTCAATAAACCTAATCTTAACCATAACCTCATTCCTAATTATTCCAACCCCAACCTCAATAAGCCTAATCTTAACCATAACCGAATCCCTAATTACTCTAACCCCAACCTCAATAGACTCATCTCAACGATGACCTTACCCCAATTATTTACCATGACCCAACCCCTAATTACTCTAACCCTAAGCTTAATAAACCTAATTTCAACCCAATTCCCAATTATTCCAACCCCAACCACAATAAACTCCATTTCAACCATAACCCAACTCCCAATTATTCTAACCCTAATCCTAATAAACCTTCCAACTAGAACCTAACCTTCATTTACACTGTCCCCAATCACAATAAATGAAATTTCAATTATAGTTCAGTCCATAATTATATCAACTCTAACCTTAATAAACCTAATTACAACTTCAACCCAATTTCCAAGTACTTTAAATTCAATACACTGAAGCTCTACTACAACCTAATCTTTGATCATCCTAGCCCTGACCCCAAATAAACTGAATTTTAACCGCAATCTAATCACCCATCATCCTAACCCCAATTTAGATTAAAACTAGACTGACTACAACCCACCCTACCTACAATTAATTCAACTTCGACCTCAATAGATATATTTCTAACCCTGACCTACCTTAACCACCTTGACCATAAATTATACAATATAATTGATTGACCTAAAACATAATTTAAAATGGAAACCCCCAAAATCAATCGATATCCTATGTAATATTAATGAAATAAAAAAGGAATAAGGAAAAAAAGGTTATACCACAAGAGGGACACCTGAGGGCGCCACAGTCAACATGAAGTCCTCGAGGATGTTTGGGTATGGATATGGACGTTTGTGTAATATTTTTTGCCACAAGCAAACCAAGAATACACACCGTAGAGAAGTTTAAAGAGCCAAGCGCGCTGAGAACACGACGGTAAACACTTTACAACATGTGTACATAACTAAACATATACTAACACCTAACTACCAGTTTATTAACAATGAATTAATACATCGACTGATAGTGAGTGCATCATGAATTATTGATGAATTAATGATATGTATACATTAACAAATTAATGAGTGACATATGAATAGACTAGGGTTAAATTGGGCCTATTCGGTGCGTACTCTCTCTTAAGCTGGGAAGCCTCGACTTCCCGGCTTGACGGAATCCTAAGGCACCGCTCATTTTTGATCCTCTGCTGCCATCTTTTGGAATAGTCATGCCACATCACTTAGTATGATTTCAGGTTTTTCAACAGCTCATATTCCAAAAAATACCAAACCTTGGCTACCTGATAAGTCAGAAGAATGTCAACCGAACTGTTCACATCTTGTTCAATCGATTCAGGTACTTTACTGTTCTGTTCCTTTATTTTTTATTGTTATTTTTTAACATTACACACACTGCCAATTGCCTGTGTGTGTGTGTGTGTGTGTGTGTGTGTGTCTGTGTCTGTGTCTGTGTGTGTGTGTGTGTGTGTGTGTGTCCACGTACTCGGCCCATGAATCTCATTCTGATACCAGGGGTTACCATTCGTGTTCTTGAACGATTATTGCATTTTTGTGCTTATCATATGTTTTGTTTTGTTTTTTTTGTGTGTGTGTTGTGTGTCATAGGTTCGTGGTCTCGTGGATGTGTGGGTCGTGTGCTGCCCACCTCGGCCACGGACGGATCTTCTGCTCCAAGTCTGACTCGGATCATGTCCTGCTGAAATAAATAAATAAAAGGTAGGCAAATAGTTAGACATACACATGGATTGATGGATGCTTTACTGATCCCCAAGGAAATAAAAGTCCCTGTGGTACAATACAACACACATCATTGACATTACAAACCAGCAAAAAGGACATGTTTGAGTTTCAACCAATGGGATTCCAAACATTTGCATACGGCCAATAGGAGAGCAGACATTTGCATACTGCTACCTCCAGCCAATAGGAGAGCAAAGATTAGCATACGTCTCATTTCAATGCCACTAATTTGAATGCCGCCTCTGGTTTTAACTCTTAACCTAACCCTAACCCTAACCCTAACCCTAACCCTAACCCTAACCCTAACCCTAACCCTAACCCTAACCCTAACCCTAGCTGCAGACAGTTCTCTTGTCCTTTATGTTCCACGTTTCCTTAATCTTAACCATCACCTAATCCCTAATTACTCTAACCCCAACCTCAATAAACCTAATCTTAACCATCACCTAATCCCTAATTACTCTAACCCCAACCTCAATAAACCTAATCTTAACCATAACCTCATTCCTAATTATTCCAACCCCAACCTCAATAAGCCTAATCTTAACCATAACCTAATCCCTAATTACTCTAACCCCAACCTCAATAAACCTAATCTTAACCATCACCTAATCCCTAATTACTCTAACCCCAACCTCAATAAACCTAATCTTAACCATCACCTAATCCCTAATTACTCTAACCCCAACCTCAATAAACCTAATCTTAACCATAACCTCATTCCTAATTATTCCAACCCCAACCTCAATAAGCCTAATCTTAACCATAACCGAATCCCTAATTACTCTAACCCCAACCTCAATAGACTCATCTCAACGATGACCTTACCCCAATTATTTACCATGACCCAACCCCTAATTACTCTAACCCTAAGCTTAATAAACCTAATTTCAACCCAATTCCCAATTATTCCAACCCCAACCACAATAAACTCCATTTCAACCATAACCCAACTCCCAATTATTCTAACCCTAATCCTAATAAACCTTCCAACTAGAACCTAACCTTCATTTACACTGTCCCCAATCACAATAAATGAAATTTCAATTATAGTTCAGTCCATAATTATATCAACTCTAACCTTAATAAACCTAATTACAACTTCAACCCAATTTCCAAGTACTTTAAATTCAATACACTGAAGCTCTACTACAACCTAATCTTTGATCATCCTAGCCCTGACCCCAAATAAACTGAATTTTAACCGCAATCTAATCACCCATCATCCTAACCCCAATTTAGATTAAAACTAGACTGACTACAACCCACCCTACCTACAATTAATTCAACTTCGACCTCAATAGATATATTTCTAACCCTGACCTACCTTAACCACCTTGACCATAAATTATACAATATAATTGATTGACCTAAAACATAATTTAAAATGGAAACCCCCAAAATAAATCGATATCCTATGTAATATTAATGAAATAAAAAAGGAATAAGGAAAAAAAGGTTATACCACAAGAGGGACACCTGAGGGCGCCACAGTCAACATGAAGTCCTCGAGGATGTTTGGGTATGGATATGGACGTTTGTGTAATATTTTTTGCCACAAGCAAACCAAGAATACACACCGTAGAGAAGTTTAAAGAGCCAAGCGCGCTGAGAACACGACGGTAAACACTTTACAACATGTGTACATAACTAAACATATACTAACACCTAACTACCAGTTTATTAACAATGAATTAATACATCGACTGATAGTGAGTGCATCATGAATTATTGATGAATTAATGATATGTATACATTAACAAATTAATGAGTGACATATGAATAGACTAGGGTTAAATTGGGCCTATTCGGTGCGTACTCTCTCTTAAGCTGGGAAGCCTCGACTTCCCGGCTTGACGGAATCCTAAGGCACCGCTCATTTTTGATCCTCTGCTGCCATCTTTTGGAATAGTCATGCCACATCACTTAGTATGATTTCAGGTTTTTCAACAGCTCGTATTCCAAAAAATACCAAACCTTGGCTACCTGATAAGTCAGAAGAATGTCAACCGAACTGTTCACATCTTGTTCAATCGATTCAGGTACTTTACTGTTCTGTTCCTTTATTTTTTATTGTTATTTTTTAACATTACACACACTGCCAATTGCCTGTGTGTGTGTGTGTGTGTGTGTGTGTGTGTGTGTGTGTCTGTGTCTGTGTCTGTGTGTGTGTGTGTGTGTGTGTGTGTCCACGTACTCGGCCCATGAATCTCATTCTGATACCAGGGGTTACCATTCGTGTTCTTGAACGATTATTGCATTTTTGTGCTTATCATATGTTTTGTTTTGTTTTTTTTGTGTGTGTGTTGTGTGTCATAGGTTCGTGGTCTCGTGGATGTGTGGGTCGTGTGCTGCCCACCTCGGCCACGGACGGATCTTCTGCTCCAAGTCTGACTCGGATCATGTCCTGCTGAAATAAATAAATAAAAGGTAGGCAAATAGTTAGACATACACATGGATTGATGGATGCTTTACTGATCCCCAAGGAAATAAAAGTCCCTGTGGTACAATACAACACACATCATTGACATTACAAACCAGCAAAAAGGACATGTTTGAGTTTCAACCAATGGGATTCCAAACATTTGCATACGGCCAATAGGAGAGCAGACATTTGCATACTGCTACCTCCAGCCAATAGGAGAGCAAAGATTAGCATACGTCTCATTTCAATGCCACTAATTTGAATGCCGCCTCTGGTTTTAACTCTTAACCTATGAGCAAAACCCTAACCACGCCCCCAATCCAAGGCCTAACCCCAAGCTAACCCCAGACTTACTGAAAGCTGGCACCTGCTGTTTAGGTTAGGAACTGCATCTAACCCCAAGCTAACCCCAGACTTACTGAAAGCTGGCACCTGCTGTTTAGGTTAGGAACTGCATCTAACCCCAAGCTAACCCCAGACTTACTGAAAGCTGGCACCTGCTGTTTAGGTTAGGAACTGCATCTAACCCCAAGCTAACCCCAGACTTACTGAAAGCTGGCACCTGCTGTTTAGGTTAGGAACTGCATCTAACCCCAAGCTAACCCCAGACTTACTGAAAGCTGGCACCTGCTGTTTAGGTTAGGAACTGCATCTAACCCCACATGAAATTAAGAAACCCAAATGAAAGGGCACATTTTCTGCATAATTGCACAGCTTGTAACCCTTGTAACCAATCATGGCTACATCTCTGTAGCAAGCTTTAGGAGCTGAGAAATCGATCCAAGTTTGAATTAGGGCCTGTTTATGTAGCTGCAGACAGTTCTCTTGTCCTTTATGTTCCACGTTTCCTTAATCTTAACCATCACCTAATCCCTAATTACTCTAACCCCAACCTCAATAAACCTAATCTTAACCATCACCTAATCCCTAATTACTCTAACCCCAACCTCAATAAACCTAATCTTAACCATAACCTCATTCCTAATTATTCCAACCCCAACCTCAATAAGCCTAATCTTAACCATAACCTAATCCCTAATTACTCTAACCCCAACCTCAATAAACCTAATCTTAACCATCACCTAATCCCTAATTACTCTAACCCCAACCTCAATAAACCTAATCTTAACCATCACCTAATCCCTAATTACTCTAACCCCAACCTCAATAAACCTAATCTTAACCATAACCTCATTCCTAATTATTCCAACCCCAACCTCAATAAGCCTAATCTTAACCATAACCTAATCCCTAATTACTCTAACCCCAACCTCAATAGACTCATCTCAACGATGACCTTACCCCAATTATTTACCATAACCCAACCCCTAATTACTCTAACCCTAAGCTTAATAAACCTAATTTCAACCCAATTCCCAATTATTCCAACCCCAACCACAATAAACTCCATTTCAACCATAACCCAACTCCCAATTATTCTAACCCTAATCCTAATAAACCTTCCAACTAGAACCTAACCTTCATTTACACTGTCCCCAATCACAATAAATGAAATTTCAATTATAGTTCAGTCCATAATTATATCAACTCTAACCTTAATAAACCTAATTACAACTTCAACCCAATTTCCAAGTACTTTAAATTCAATACACTGAAGCTCTACTACAACCTAATCTTTGATCATCCTAGCCCTGACCCCAAATAAACTGAATTTTAACCGCAATCTAATCACCCATCATCCTAACCCCAATTTAGATTAAAACTAGACTGACTACAACCCACCCTACCTACAATTAATTCAACTTCGACCTCAATAGATATATTTCTAACCCTGACCTACCTTAACCACCTTGACCATAAATTATACAATATAATTGATTGACCTAAAACATAATTTAAAATGGAAACCCCCAAAATAAATCGATATCCTATGTAATATTAATGAAATAAAAAAGGAATAAGGAAAAAAAGGTTATACCACAAGAGGGACACCTGAGGGCGCCACAGTCAACATGAAGTCCTCGAGGATGTTTGGGTATGGATATGGACGTTTGTGTAATATTTTTTGCCACAAGCAAACCAAGAATACACACCGTAGAGAAGTTTAAAGAGCCAAGCGCGCTGAGAACACGACGGTAAACACTTTACAACATGTGTACATAACTAAACATATACTAACACCTAACTACCAGTTTATTAACAATGAATTAATACATCGACTGATAGTGAGTGCATCATGAATTATTGATGAATTAATGATATGTATACATTAACAAATTAATGAGTGACATATGAATAGACTAGGGTTAAATTGGGCCTATTCGGTGCGTACTCTCTCTTAAGCTGGGAAGCCTCGACTTCCCGGCTTGACGGAATCCTAAGGCACCGCTCATTTTTGATCCTCTGCTGCCATCTTTTGGAATAGTCATGCCACATCACTTAGTATGATTTCAGGTTTTTCAACAGCTCGTATTCCAAAAAATACCAAACCTTGGCTACCTGATAAGTCAGAAGAATGTCAACCGAACTGTTCACATCTTGTTCAATCGATTCAGGTACTTTACTGTTCTGTTCCTTTATTTTTTATTGTTATTTTTTAACATTACACACACTGCCAATTGCCTGTGTGTGTGTGTGTGTGTGTGTGTGTGTGTGTGTGTGTGTGTGTCTGTGTCTGTGTCTGTGTGTGTGTGTGTGTGTGTGTGTGTCCACGTACTCGGCCCATGAATCTCATTCTGATACCAGGGGTTACCATTCGTGTTCTTGAACGATTATTGCATTTTTGTGCTTATCATATGTTTTGTTTTGTTTTTTTTGTGTGTGTGTTGTGTGTCATAGGTTCGTGGTCTCGTGGATGTGTGGGTCGTGTGCTGCCCACCTCGGCCACGGACGGATCTTCTGCTCCAAGTCTGACTCGGATCATGTCCTGCTGAAATAAATAAATAAAAGGTAGGCAAATAGTTAGACATACACATGGATTGATGGATGCTTTACTGATCCCCAAGGAAATAAAAGTCCCTGTGGTACAATACAACACACATCATTGACATTACAAACCAGCAAAAAGGACATGTTTGAGTTTCAACCAATGGGATTCCAAACATTTGCATACGGCCAATAGGAGAGCAGACATTTGCATACTGCTACCTCCAGCCAATAGGAGAGCAAAGATTAGCATACGTCTCATTTCAATGCCACTAATTTGAATGCCGCCTCTGGTTTTAACTCTTAACCTATGAGCAAAACCCTAACCACGCCCCCAATCCAAGGCCTAACCCCAAGCTAACCCCAGACTTACTGAAAGCTGGCACCTGCTGTTTAGGTTAGGAACTGCATCTAACCCCAAGCTAACCCCAGACTTACTGAAAGCTGGCACCTGCTGTTTAGGTTAGGAACTGCATCTAACCCCAAGCTAACCCCAGACTTACTGAAAGCTGGCACCTGCTGTTTAGGTTAGGAACTGCATCTAACCCCAAGCTAACCCCAGACTTACTGAAAGCTGGCACCTGCTGTTTAGGTTAGGAACTGCATCTAACCCCAAGCTAACCCCAGACTTACTGAAAGCTGGCACCTGCTGTTTAGGTTAGGAACTGCATCTAACCCCACATGAAATTAAGAAACCCAAATGAAAGGGCACATTTTCTGCATAATTGCACAGCTTGTAACCCTTGTAACCAATCATGGCTACATCTCTGTAGCAAGCTTTAGGAGCTGAGAAATCGATCCAAGTTTGAATTAGGGCCTGTTTATGTAGCTGCAGACAGTTCTCTTGTCCTTTATGTTCCACGTTTCCTTAATCTTAACCATCACCTAATCCCTAATTACTCTAACCCCAACCTCAATAAACCTAATCTTAACCATCACCTAATCCCTAATTACTCTAACCCCAACCTCAATAAACCTAATCTTAACCATAACCTCATTCCTAATTATTCCAACCCCAACCTCAATAAGCCTAATCTTAACCATAACCTAATCCCTAATTACTCTAACCCCAACCTCAATAAACCTAATCTTAACCATCACCTAATCCCTAATTACTCTAACCCCAACCTCAATAAACCTAATCTTAACCATCACCTAATCCCTAATTACTCTAACCCCAACCTCAATAAACCTAATCTTAACCATAACCTCATTCCTAATTATTCCAACCCCAACCTCAATAAGCCTAATCTTAACCATAACCTAATCCCTAATTACTCTAACCCCAACCTCAATAGACTCATCTCAACGATGACCTTACCCCAATTATTTACCATAACCCAACCCCTAATTACTCTAACCCTAAGCTTAATAAACCTAATTTCAACCCAATTCCCAATTATTCCAACCCCAACCACAATAAACTCCATTTCAACCATAACCCAACTCCCAATTATTCTAACCCTAATCCTAATAAACCTTCCAACTAGAACCTAACCTTCATTTACACTGTCCCCAATCACAATAAATGAAATTTCAATTATAGTTCAGTCCATAATTATATCAACTCTAACCTTAATAAACCTAATTACAACTTCAACCCAATTTCCAAGTACTTTAAATTCAATACACTGAAGCTCTACTACAACCTAATCTTTGATCATCCTAGCCCTGACCCCAAATAAACTGAATTTTAACCGCAATCTAATCACCCATCATCCTAACCCCAATTTAGATTAAAACTAGACTGACTACAACCCACCCTACCTACAATTAATTCAACTTCGACCTCAATAGATATATTTCTAACCCTGACCTACCTTAACCACCTTGACCATAAATTATACAATATAATTGATTGACCTAAAACATAATTTAAAATGGAAACCCCCAAAATAAATCGATATCCTATGTAATATTAATGAAATAAAAAAGGAATAAGGAAAAAAAGGTTATACCACAAGAGGGACACCTGAGGGCGCCACAGTCAACATGAAGTCCTCGAGGATGTTTGGGTATGGATATGGACGTTTGTGTAATATTTTTTGCCACAAGCAAACCAAGAATACACACCGTAGAGAAGTTTAAAGAGCCAAGCGCGCTGAGAACACGACGGTAAACACTTTACAACATGTGTACATAACTAAACATATACTAACACCTAACTACCAGTTTATTATCTGTCTCGCGTGT
>NW_026947078.1:0-55600 GCF_030014385.1 Trichomycterus rosablanca | reverse complement strand
AAGCCTCGACTTCCCGGCTTGACGGAATCCTAAGGCACCGCTCATTTTTGATCCTCTGCTGCCATCTTTTGGAATAGTCATGCCACATCACTTAGTATGATTTCAGGTTTTTCAACAGCTCGTATTCCAAAAAATACCAAACCTTGGCTACCTGATAAGTCAGAAGAATGTCAACCGAACTGTTCACATCTTGTTCAATCGATTCAGGTACTTTACTGTTCTGTTCCTTTATTTTTTATTGTTATTTTTTAACATTACACACACTGCCAATTGCCTGTGTGTGTGTGTGTGTGTGTGTGTGTGTGTGTGTGTGTCTGTGTCTGTGTCTGTGTGTGTGTGTGTGTGTGTGTGTGTCCACGTACTCGGCCCATGAATCTCATTCTGATACCAGGGGTTACCATTCGTGTTCTTGAACGATTATTGCATTTTTGTGCTTATCATATGTTTTGTTTTGTTTTTTTTGTGTGTGTGTTGTGTGTCATAGGTTCGTGGTCTCGTGGATGTGTGGGTCGTGTGCTGCCCACCTCGGCCACGGACGGATCTTCTGCTCCAAGTCTGACTCGGATCATGTCCTGCTGAAATAAATAAATAAAAGGTAGGCAAATAGTTAGACATACACATGGATTGATGGATGCTTTACTGATCCCCAAGGAAATAAAAGTCCCTGTGGTACAATACAACACACATCATTGACATTACAAACCAGCAAAAAGGACATGTTTGAGTTTCAACCAATGGGATTCCAAACATTTGCATACGGCCAATAGGAGAGCAGACATTTGCATACTGCTACCTCCAGCCAATAGGAGAGCAAAGATTAGCATACGTCTCATTTCAATGCCACTAATTTGAATGCCGCCTCTGGTTTTAACTCTTAACCTATGAGCAAAACCCTAACCACGCCCCCAATCCAAGGCCTAACCCCAAGCTAACCCCAGACTTACTGAAAGCTGGCACCTGCTGTTTAGGTTAGGAACTGCATCTAACCCCAAGCTAACCCCAGACTTACTGAAAGCTGGCACCTGCTGTTTAGGTTAGGAACTGCATCTAACCCCAAGCTAACCCCAGACTTACTGAAAGCTGGCACCTGCTGTTTAGGTTAGGAACTGCATCTAACCCCAAGCTAACCCCAGACTTACTGAAAGCTGGCACCTGCTGTTTAGGTTAGGAACTGCATCTAACCCCACATGAAATTAAGAAACCCAAATGAAAGGGCACATTTTCTGCATAATTGCACAGCTTGTAACCCTTGTAACCAATCATGGCTACATCTCTGTAGCAAGCTTTAGGAGCTGAGAAATCGATCCAAGTTTGAATTAGGGCCTGTTTATGTAGCTGCAGACAGTTCTCTTGTCCTTTATGTTCCACGTTTCCTTAATCTTAACCATCACCTAATCCCTAATTACTCTAACCCCAACCTCAATAAACCTAATCTTAACCATCACCTAATCCCTAATTACTCTAACCCCAACCTCAATAAACCTAATCTTAACCATAACCTCATTCCTAATTATTCCAACCCCAACCTCAATAAGCCTAATCTTAACCATAACCTAATCCCTAATTACTCTAACCCCAACCTCAATAAACCTAATCTTAACCATCACCTAATCCCTAATTACTCTAACCCCAACCTCAATAAACCTAATCTTAACCATCACCTAATCCCTAATTACTCTAACCCCAACCTCAATAAACCTAATCTTAACCATAACCTCATTCCTAATTATTCCAACCCCAACCTCAATAAGCCTAATCTTAACCATAACCTAATCCCTAATTACTCTAACCCCAACCTCAATAGACTCATCTCAACGATGACCTTACCCCAATTATTTACCATAACCCAACCCCTAATTACTCTAACCCTAAGCTTAATAAACCTAATTTCAACCCAATTCCCAATTATTCCAACCCCAACCACAATAAACTCCATTTCAACCATAACCCAACTCCCAATTATTCTAACCCTAATCCTAATAAACCTTCCAACTAGAACCTAACCTTCATTTACACTGTCCCCAATCACAATAAATGAAATTTCAATTATAGTTCAGTCCATAATTATATCAACTCTAACCTTAATAAACCTAATTACAACTTCAACCCAATTTCCAAGTACTTTAAATTCAATACACTGAAGCTCTACTACAACCTAATCTTTGATCATCCTAGCCCTGACCCCAAATAAACTGAATTTTAACCGCAATCTAATCACCCATCATCCTAACCCCAATTTAGATTAAAACTAGACTGACTACAACCCACCCTACCTACAATTAATTCAACTTCGACCTCAATAGATATATTTCTAACCCTGACCTACCTTAACCACCTTGACCATAAATTATACAATATAATTGATTGACCTAAAACATAATTTAAAATGGAAACCCCCAAAATAAATCGATATCCTATGTAATATTAATGAAATAAAAAAGGAATAAGGAAAAAAAGGTTATACCACAAGAGGGACACCTGAGGGCGCCACAGTCAACATGAAGTCCTCGAGGATGTTTGGGTATGGATATGGACGTTTGTGTAATATTTTTTGCCACAAGCAAACCAAGAATACACACCGTAGAGAAGTTTAAAGAGCCAAGCGCGCTGAGAACACGACGGTAAACACTTTACAACATGTGTACATAACTAAACATATACTAACACCTAACTACCAGTTTATTAACAATGAATTAATACATCGACTGATAGTGAGTGCATCATGAATTATTGATGAATTAATGATATGTATACATTAACAAATTAATGAGTGACATATGAATAGACTAGGGTTAAATTGGGCCTATTCGGTGCGTACTCTCTCTTAAGCTGGGAAGCCTCGACTTCCCGGCTTGACGGAATCCTAAGGCACCGCTCATTTTTGATCCTCTGCTGCCATCTTTTGGAATAGTCATGCCACATCACTTAGTATGATTTCAGGTTTTTCAACAGCTCGTATTCCAAAAAATACCAAACCTTGGCTACCTGATAAGTCAGAAGAATGTCAACCGAACTGTTCACATCTTGTTCAATCGATTCAGGTACTTTACTGTTCTGTTCCTTTATTTTTTATTGTTATTTTTTAACATTACACACACTGCCAATTGCCTGTGTGTGTGTGTGTGTGTGTGTGTGTGTGTGTGTGTGTGTGTCTGTGTCTGTGTCTGTGTGTGTGTGTGTGTGTGTGTGTGTCCACGTACTCGGCCCATGAATCTCATTCTGATACCAGGGGTTACCATTCGTGTTCTTGAACGATTATTGCATTTTTGTGCTTATCATATGTTTTGTTTTGTTTTTTTTGTGTGTGTGTTGTGTGTCATAGGTTCGTGGTCTCGTGGATGTGTGGGTCGTGTGCTGCCCACCTCGGCCACGGACGGATCTTCTGCTCCAAGTCTGACTCGGATCATGTCCTGCTGAAATAAATAAATAAAAGGTAGGCAAATAGTTAGACATACACATGGATTGATGGATGCTTTACTGATCCCCAAGGAAATAAAAGTCCCTGTGGTACAATACAACACACATCATTGACATTACAAACCAGCAAAAAGGACATGTTTGAGTTTCAACCAATGGGATTCCAAACATTTGCATACGGCCAATAGGAGAGCAGACATTTGCATACTGCTACCTCCAGCCAATAGGAGAGCAAAGATTAGCATACGTCTCATTTCAATGCCACTAATTTGAATGCCGCCTCTGGTTTTAACTCTTAACCTAACCCTAACCCTAACCCTAACCCTAACCCTAACCCTAACCCTAACCCTAACCCTAACCCTAATCCTAACCATTTATAACCCTAATCCTAACCCCAAACCTAATCCTAACCCTAAACCTAACCCTAAACCTGATTTCTCTAGTTGCAGGCACCTAAAAGTCATTACAAAACAAACTCCGAGCTAAAAACCCAGACTAGGTCTAGTACAAATGCAAGCCAAGACTTAAAAACTACAAGAAATAGAACTAGGATGACTGAGGAACTTTCAAACTAACCCTAGACTGGGAGCTGACAGGCCTCAGTTGACCCTAGACTAGCATTAAGTGTCTGTTTGACAGTGTGGCTCATATTTTTCTCCTAGGCCGTTAACCTCCGACCATATGGTCGCCACAACTCAGCTTGGGAGAGAAATGAGACTGTCTTCATTCCTTATCCCATGCTGCCATCTTGTGGTAAGTTTTAATCATTACGTCCTCTTTGTGTTTTCAAGGGCACCTATCTCTCACCACCATTTTGGGTCTTTTAAAGTCCAGGGCAAAGCCAAACATCTACCTTTCTTTGTACCCCACACAGCTTTCAGCCCATACTCACGTTTTCTTGGCTCCTGTCTTGAAGGACGCGTCAGAAGGATGTCAACCCACCGCTTCACATCTTCATTCCATGCACTCAGGTGATCTGTCTGTGCACTTTCATTCTTCTTTTCCCTTTGTTTTTCCCTTTTGCTCACTTTTTTAACATTCCACACACTGCTAATTGCCTGTGTGTGTGTCCACATACTCTTGTGAATCTCGTTCTGATACCAGGGGTTTTAAACACTCGCCCGTGTTCCTGAAAGACTATCATTGCAATATTTTCTGCTTTGTCAATTGTTTTGCTACTTACTTTCTTTCTTTGTTGGTTTTTGTTCTTGTGTGTGTTTTTGTGTGTGTTTTTGTGTTTTCGTGTGTGTGTCGCAGAGGTTCCTGGTCTCGTGGATCTGTGGGTCGTGTGCTGCCCACCTTGGCCACGGACGGATCTTCTGCTCCAGGTCTGACTCAGATCATGTCCTGCTGAAATAAATAAATAAAAGGTAGGCAAATAGATAGACAGACACATGGATTGATGGATGCTTTACTGATCCCCAAGGACATGAAAGCCCCTGTAGCACAATACAACACACATCATTGACATTACAAACCAGCAAAAAGGGGCAAGACCAGACAGGTTTGAGTTTCAACCAATGGGAGTCCAGACATTTGCATACGGCCAATAGGAGAGCAAACATTTGCATACTGCTACCTCCAGCCAATAGGAGAGCAAAGATTAGCATACAGCTCATTTGAATGCCACTAATTTGCATGCCACTAGGCATTTCAACTCTATACCTATGGCCAAACCCTAAACACGCCCCCAATCACCCTGCTGGTTAGGGTTAGTCACTACACATGACCCTAAACACTCTCCAGAAGGCCCCCTGCTGGTTAGGGTTAGTCACTACACATGACCCTAAACACTCTCCAGAAGGCCCCCTGCTGGTTAGGGTTAGTCACTACACATGACCCTAAACACTCTCCAGAAGGCCCCCTGCTGGTTAGGGTTAGTCACTACACATGACCCTAAACACTCTCCAGAAGGCCCCCTGCTGGTTAGGGTTAGTCACTACACATGACCCTAAACACTCTCCAGAAGGCCCCCTGCTGGTTAGGGTTAGTCACTGCATCTGACCACACATGAAAACCCAAATTATAATGTACATTTTCAGCTTTAGTGCACAGATTGTAACCCTTGTAATAAGCAATCATTGCTACATCTATCTCTAGCAAAAGCTGTGACATCAATCCAAATTAGGCCTATTTTCTTTTTTTTCAGGTCATTACAAAACTAACCCTAACTCCAGACTGACCTATATGCTGGTCCCACTTACTGATCTCAACCCTAATCCTAAACACTAACCCTAAACCCTAACCATTTATAACCCTAACCCTAAACCTAATCCTAACCCTAATCCTAACCCTAAACCTAATCCTAACCCTAATCCTAACCATTTATAACCCTAATCCTAACCCCAAACCTAATCCTAACCCTAAACCTAACCCTAAACCTGATTTCTCTAGTTGCAGGCACCTAAAAGTCATTACAAAACAAACTCCGAGCTAAAAACCCAGACTAGGTCTAGTACAAATGCAAGCCAAGACTTAAAAACTACAAGAAATAGAACTAGGATGACTGAGGAACTTTCAAACTAACCCTAGACTGGGAGCTGACAGGCCTCAGTTGACCCTAGACTAGCATTAAGTGTCTGTTTGACAGTGTGGCTCATATTTTTCTCCTAGGCCGTTAACCTCCGACCATATGGTCGCCACAACTCAGCTTGGGAGAGAAATGAGACTGTCTTCATTCCTTATCCCATGCTGCCATCTTGTGGTAAGTTTTAATCATTACGTCCTCTTTGTGTTTTCAAGGGCACCTATCTCTCACCACCATTTTGGGTCTTTTAAAGTCCAGGGCAAAGCCAAACATCTACCTTTCTTTGTACCCCACACAGCTTTCAGCCCATACTCACGTTTTCTTGGCTCCTGTCTTGAAGGACGCGTCAGAAGGATGTCAACCCACCGCTTCACATCTTCATTCCATGCACTCAGGTGATCTGTCTGTGCACTTTCATTCTTCTTTTCCCTTTGTTTTTCCCTTTTGCTCACTTTTTTAACATTCCACACACTGCTAATTGCCTGTGTGTGTGTCCACATACTCTTGTGAATCTCGTTCTGATACCAGGGGTTTTAAACACTCGCCCGTGTTCCTGAAAGACTATCATTGCAATATTTTCTGCTTTGTCAATTGTTTTGCTACTTACTTTCTTTCTTTGTTGGTTTTTGTTCTTGTGTGTGTTTTTGTGTGTGTTTTTGTGTTTTCGTGTGTGTGTCGCAGAGGTTCCTGGTCTCGTGGATCTGTGGGTCGTGTGCTGCCCACCTTGGCCACGGACGGATCTTCTGCTCCAGGTCTGACTCAGATCATGTCCTGCTGAAATAAATAAATAAAAGGTAGGCAAATAGATAGACAGACACATGGATTGATGGATGCTTTACTGATCCCCAAGGACATGAAAGCCCCTGTAGCACAATACAACACACATCATTGACATTACAAACCAGCAAAAAGGGGCAAGACCAGACAGGTTTGAGTTTCAACCAATGGGAGTCCAGACATTTGCATACGGCCAATAGGAGAGCAAACATTTGCATACTGCTACCTCCAGCCAATAGGAGAGCAAAGATTAGCATACAGCTCATTTGAATGCCACTAATTTGCATGCCACTAGGCATTTCAACTCTATACCTATGGCCAAACCCTAAACACGCCCCCAATCACCCTGCTGGTTAGGGTTAGTCACTACACATGACCCTAAACACTCTCCAGAAGGCCCCCTGCTGGTTAGGGTTAGTCACTACACATGACCCTAAACACTCTCCAGAAGGCCCCCTGCTGGTTAGGGTTAGTCACTACACATGACCCTAAACACTCTCCAGAAGGCCCCCTGCTGGTTAGGGTTAGTCACTACACATGACCCTAAACACTCTCCAGAAGGCCCCCTGCTGGTTAGGGTTAGTCACTACACATGACCCTAAACACTCTCCAGAAGGCCCCCTGCTGGTTAGGGTTAGTCACTGCATCTGACCACACATGAAAACCCAAATTATAATGTACATTTTCAGCTTTAGTGCACAGATTGTAACCCTTGTAATAAGCAATCATTGCTACATCTATCTCTAGCAAAAGCTGTGACATCAATCCAAATTAGGCCTATTTTCTTTTTTTTCAGGTCATTACAAAACTAACCCTAACTCCAGACTGACCTATATGCTGGTCCCACTTACTGATCTCAACCCTAATCCTAAACACTAACCCTAAACCCTAACCATTTATAACCCTAACCCTAAACCTAATCCTAACCCTAATCCTAACCCTAAACCTAATCCTAACCCTAATCCTAACCATTTATAACCCTAATCCTAACCCCAAACCTAATCCTAACCCTAAACCTAACCCTAAACCTGATTTCTCTAGTTGCAGGCACCTAAAAGTCATTACAAAACAAACTCCGAGCTAAAAACCCAGACTAGGTCTAGTACAAATGCAAGCCAAGACTTAAAAACTACAAGAAATAGAACTAGGATGACTGAGGAACTTTCAAACTAACCCTAGACTGGGAGCTGACAGGCCTCAGTTGACCCTAGACTAGCATTAAGTGTCTGTTTGACAGTGTGGCTCATATTTTTCTCCTAGGCCGTTAACCTCCGACCATATGGTCGCCACAACTCAGCTTGGGAGAGAAATGAGACTGTCTTCATTCCTTATCCCATGCTGCCATCTTGTGGTAAGTTTTAATCATTACGTCCTCTTTGTGTTTTCAAGGGCACCTATCTCTCACCACCATTTTGGGTCTTTTAAAGTCCAGGGCAAAGCCAAACATCTACCTTTCTTTGTACCCCACACAGCTTTCAGCCCATACTCACGTTTTCTTGGCTCCTGTCTTGAAGGACGCGTCAGAAGGATGTCAACCCACCGCTTCACATCTTCATTCCATGCACTCAGGTGATCTGTCTGTGCACTTTCATTCTTCTTTTCCCTTTGTTTTTCCCTTTTGCTCACTTTTTTAACATTCCACACACTGCTAATTGCCTGTGTGTGTGTCCACATACTCTTGTGAATCTCGTTCTGATACCAGGGGTTTTAAACACTCGCCCGTGTTCCTGAAAGACTATCATTGCAATATTTTCTGCTTTGTCAATTGTTTTGCTACTTACTTTCTTTCTTTGTTGGTTTTTGTTCTTGTGTGTGTTTTTGTGTGTGTTTTTGTGTTTTCGTGTGTGTGTCGCAGAGGTTCCTGGTCTCGTGGATCTGTGGGTCGTGTGCTGCCCACCTTGGCCACGGACGGATCTTCTGCTCCAGGTCTGACTCAGATCATGTCCTGCTGAAATAAATAAATAAAAGGTAGGCAAATAGATAGACAGACACATGGATTGATGGATGCTTTACTGATCCCCAAGGACATGAAAGCCCCTGTAGCACAATACAACACACATCATTGACATTACAAACCAGCAAAAAGGGGCAAGACCAGACAGGTTTGAGTTTCAACCAATGGGAGTCCAGACATTTGCATACGGCCAATAGGAGAGCAAACATTTGCATACTGCTACCTCCAGCCAATAGGAGAGCAAAGATTAGCATACAGCTCATTTGAATGCCACTAATTTGCATGCCACTAGGCATTTCAACTCTATACCTATGGCCAAACCCTAAACACGCCCCCAATCACCCTGCTGGTTAGGGTTAGTCACTACACATGACCCTAAACACTCTCCAGAAGGCCCCCTGCTGGTTAGGGTTAGTCACTACACATGACCCTAAACACTCTCCAGAAGGCCCCCTGCTGGTTAGGGTTAGTCACTACACATGACCCTAAACACTCTCCAGAAGGCCCCCTGCTGGTTAGGGTTAGTCACTACACATGACCCTAAACACTCTCCAGAAGGCCCCCTGCTGGTTAGGGTTAGTCACTACACATGACCCTAAACACTCTCCAGAAGGCCCCCTGCTGGTTAGGGTTAGTCACTGCATCTGACCACACATGAAAACCCAAATTATAATGTACATTTTCAGCTTTAGTGCACAGATTGTAACCCTTGTAATAAGCAATCATTGCTACATCTATCTCTAGCAAAAGCTGTGACATCAATCCAAATTAGGCCTATTTTCTTTTTTTTCAGGTCATTACAAAACTAACCCTAACTCCAGACTGACCTATATGCTGGTCCCACTTACTGATCTCAACCCTAATCCTAAACACTAACCCTAAACCCTAACCATTTATAACCCTAACCCTAAACCTAATCCTAACCCTAATCCTAACCCTAAACCTAATCCTAACCCTAATCCTAACCATTTATAACCCTAATCCTAACCCCAAACCTAATCCTAACCCTAAACCTAACCCTAAACCTGATTTCTCTAGTTGCAGGCACCTAAAAGTCATTACAAAACAAACTCCGAGCTAAAAACCCAGACTAGGTCTAGTACAAATGCAAGCCAAGACTTAAAAACTACAAGAAATAGAACTAGGATGACTGAGGAACTTTCAAACTAACCCTAGACTGGGAGCTGACAGGCCTCAGTTGACCCTAGACTAGCATTAAGTGTCTGTTTGACAGTGTGGCTCATATTTTTCTCCTAGGCCGTTAACCTCCGACCATATGGTCGCCACAACTCAGCTTGGGAGAGAAATGAGACTGTCTTCATTCCTTATCCCATGCTGCCATCTTGTGGTAAGTTTTAATCATTACGTCCTCTTTGTGTTTTCAAGGGCACCTATCTCTCACCACCATTTTGGGTCTTTTAAAGTCCAGGGCAAAGCCAAACATCTACCTTTCTTTGTACCCCACACAGCTTTCAGCCCATACTCACGTTTTCTTGGCTCCTGTCTTGAAGGACGCGTCAGAAGGATGTCAACCCACCGCTTCACATCTTCATTCCATGCACTCAGGTGATCTGTCTGTGCACTTTCATTCTTCTTTTCCCTTTGTTTTTCCCTTTTGCTCACTTTTTTAACATTCCACACACTGCTAATTGCCTGTGTGTGTGTCCACATACTCTTGTGAATCTCGTTCTGATACCAGGGGTTTTAAACACTCGCCCGTGTTCCTGAAAGACTATCATTGCAATATTTTCTGCTTTGTCAATTGTTTTGCTACTTACTTTCTTTCTTTGTTGGTTTTTGTTCTTGTGTGTGTTTTTGTGTGTGTTTTTGTGTTTTCGTGTGTGTGTCGCAGAGGTTCCTGGTCTCGTGGATCTGTGGGTCGTGTGCTGCCCACCTTGGCCACGGACGGATCTTCTGCTCCAGGTCTGACTCAGATCATGTCCTGCTGAAATAAATAAATAAAAGGTAGGCAAATAGATAGACAGACACATGGATTGATGGATGCTTTACTGATCCCCAAGGACATGAAAGCCCCTGTAGCACAATACAACACACATCATTGACATTACAAACCAGCAAAAAGGGGCAAGACCAGACAGGTTTGAGTTTCAACCAATGGGAGTCCAGACATTTGCATACGGCCAATAGGAGAGCAAACATTTGCATACTGCTACCTCCAGCCAATAGGAGAGCAAAGATTAGCATACAGCTCATTTGAATGCCACTAATTTGCATGCCACTAGGCATTTCAACTCTATACCTAACCCTAACCCTAACCCTAACCCTAACCCTAACCCTAACCCAACCTCAATAAGCCTAATCTTAACCATAACCTAATCCCTAATTACTCTAACCCCAACCTCAATAAACCTAATCTTAACCATCACCTAATCCCTAATTACTCTAACCCCAACCTCAATAAACCTAATCTTAACCATCACCTAATCCCTAATTACTCTAACCCCAACCTCAATAAACCTAATCTTAACCATAACCTCATTCCTAATTATTCCAACCCCAACCTCAATAAGCCTAATCTTAACCATAACCTAATCCCTAATTACTCTAACCCCAACCTCAATAGACTCATCTCAACGATGACCTTACCCCAATTATTTACCATAACCCAACCCCTAATTACTCTAACCCTAAGCTTAATAAACCTAATTTCAACCCAATTCCCAATTATTCCAACCCCAACCACAATAAACTCCATTTCAACCATAACCCAACTCCCAATTATTCTAACCCTAATCCTAATAAACCTTCCAACTAGAACCTAACCTTCATTTACACTGTCCCCAATCACAATAAATGAAATTTCAATTATAGTTCAGTCCATAATTATATCAACTCTAACCTTAATAAACCTAATTACAACTTCAACCCAATTTCCAAGTACTTTAAATTCAATACACTGAAGCTCTACTACAACCTAATCTTTGATCATCCTAGCCCTGACCCCAAATAAACTGAATTTTAACCGCAATCTAATCACCCATCATCCTAACCCCAATTTAGATTAAAACTAGACTGACTACAACCCACCCTACCTACAATTAATTCAACTTCGACCTCAATAGATATATTTCTAACCCTGACCTACCTTAACCACCTTGACCATAAATTATACAATATAATTGATTGACCTAAAACATAATTTAAAATGGAAACCCCCAAAATAAATCGATATCCTATGTAATATTAATGAAATAAAAAAGGAATAAGGAAAAAAAGGTTATACCACAAGAGGGACACCTGAGGGCGCCACAGTCAACATGAAGTCCTCGAGGATGTTTGGGTATGGATATGGACGTTTGTGTAATATTTTTTGCCACAAGCAAACCAAGAATACACACCGTAGAGAAGTTTAAAGAGCCAAGCGCGCTGAGAACACGACGGTAAACACTTTACAACATGTGTACATAACTAAACATATACTAACACCTAACTACCAGTTTATTAACAATGAATTAATACATCGACTGATAGTGAGTGCATCATGAATTATTGATGAATTAATGATATGTATACATTAACAAATTAATGAGTGACATATGAATAGACTAGGGTTAAATTGGGCCTATTCGGTGCGTACTCTCTCTTAAGCTGGGAAGCCTCGACTTCCCGGCTTGACGGAATCCTAAGGCACCGCTCATTTTTGATCCTCTGCTGCCATCTTTTGGAATAGTCATGCCACATCACTTAGTATGATTTCAGGTTTTTCAACAGCTCGTATTCCAAAAAATACCAAACCTTGGCTACCTGATAAGTCAGAAGAATGTCAACCGAACTGTTCACATCTTGTTCAATCGATTCAGGTACTTTACTGTTCTGTTCCTTTATTTTTTATTGTTATTTTTTAACATTACACACACTGCCAATTGCCTGTGTGTGTGTGTGTGTGTGTGTGTGTGTGTGTGTCTGTGTCTGTGTCTGTGTGTGTGTGTGTGTGTGTGTGTGTCCACGTACTCGGCCCATGAATCTCATTCTGATACCAGGGGTTACCATTCGTGTTCTTGAACGATTATTGCATTTTTGTGCTTATCATATGTTTTGTTTTGTTTTTTTTGTGTGTGTGTTGTGTGTCATAGGTTCGTGGTCTCGTGGATGTGTGGGTCGTGTGCTGCCCACCTCGGCCACGGACGGATCTTCTGCTCCAAGTCTGACTCGGATCATGTCCTGCTGAAATAAATAAATAAAAGGTAGGCAAATAGTTAGACATACACATGGATTGATGGATGCTTTACTGATCCCCAAGGAAATAAAAGTCCCTGTGGTACAATACAACACACATCATTGACATTACAAACCAGCAAAAAGGACATGTTTGAGTTTCAACCAATGGGATTCCAAACATTTGCATACGGCCAATAGGAGAGCAGACATTTGCATACTGCTACCTCCAGCCAATAGGAGAGCAAAGATTAGCATACGTCTCATTTCAATGCCACTAATTTGAATGCCGCCTCTGGTTTTAACTCTTAACCTATGAGCAAAACCCTAACCACGCCCCCAATCCAAGGCCTAACCCCAAGCTAACCCCAGACTTACTGAAAGCTGGCACCTGCTGTTTAGGTTAGGAACTGCATCTAACCCCAAGCTAACCCCAGACTTACTGAAAGCTGGCACCTGCTGTTTAGGTTAGGAACTGCATCTAACCCCAAGCTAACCCCAGACTTACTGAAAGCTGGCACCTGCTGTTTAGGTTAGGAACTGCATCTAACCCCAAGCTAACCCCAGACTTACTGAAAGCTGGCACCTGCTGTTTAGGTTAGGAACTGCATCTAACCCCAAGCTAACCCCAGACTTACTGAAAGCTGGCACCTGCTGTTTAGGTTAGGAACTGCATCTAACCCCACATGAAATTAAGAAACCCAAATGAAAGGGCACATTTTCTGCATAATTGCACAGCTTGTAACCCTTGTAACCAATCATGGCTACATCTCTGTAGCAAGCTTTAGGAGCTGAGAAATCGATCCAAGTTTGAATTAGGGCCTGTTTATGTAGCTGCAGACAGTTCTCTTGTCCTTTATGTTCCACGTTTCCTTAATCTTAACCATCACCTAATCCCTAATTACTCTAACCCCAACCTCAATAAACCTAATCTTAACCATCACCTAATCCCTAATTACTCTAACCCCAACCTCAATAAACCTAATCTTAACCATAACCTCATTCCTAATTATTCCAACCCCAACCTCAATAAGCCTAATCTTAACCATAACCTAATCCCTAATTACTCTAACCCCAACCTCAATAAACCTAATCTTAACCATCACCTAATCCCTAATTACTCTAACCCCAACCTCAATAAACCTAATCTTAACCATCACCTAATCCCTAATTACTCTAACCCCAACCTCAATAAACCTAATCTTAACCATAACCTCATTCCTAATTATTCCAACCCCAACCTCAATAAGCCTAATCTTAACCATAACCTAATCCCTAATTACTCTAACCCCAACCTCAATAGACTCATCTCAACGATGACCTTACCCCAATTATTTACCATAACCCAACCCCTAATTACTCTAACCCT
This sequence comes from Trichomycterus rosablanca, assembly GCF_030014385.1. NCBI lineage: Eukaryota > Metazoa > Chordata > Actinopteri > Siluriformes > Trichomycteridae > Trichomycterus > Trichomycterus rosablanca. Next base: position 41,380 of record NW_026947078.1, on the reverse strand, counting down.
AAGCTTAATAAACCTAATTTCAACCCAATTCCCAATTATTCCAACCCCAACCACAATAAACTCCATTTCAACCATAACCCAACTCCCAATTATTCTAACCCTAATCCTAATAAACCTTCCAACTAGAACCTAACCTTCATTTACACTGTCCCCAATCACAATAAATGAAATTTCAATTATAGTTCAGTCCATAATTATATCAACTCTAACCTTAATAAACCTAATTACAACTTCAACCCAATTTCCAAGTACTTTAAATTCAATACACTGAAGCTCTACTACAACCTAATCTTTGATCATCCTAGCCCTGACCCCAAATAAACTGAATTTTAACCGCAATCTAATCACCCATCATCCTAACCCCAATTTAGATTAAAACTAGACTGACTACAACCCACCCTACCTACAATTAATTCAACTTCGACCTCAATAGATATATTTCTAACCCTGACCTACCTTAACCACCTTGACCATAAATTATACAATATAATTGATTGACCTAAAACATAATTTAAAATGGAAACCCCCAAAATAAATCGATATCCTATGTAATATTAATGAAATAAAAAAGGAATAAGGAAAAAAAGGTTATACCACAAGAGGGACACCTGAGGGCGCCACAGTCAACATGAAGTCCTCGAGGATGTTTGGGTATGGATATGGACGTTTGTGTAATATTTTTTGCCACAAGCAAACCAAGAATACACACCGTAGAGAAGTTTAAAGAGCCAAGCGCGCTGAGAACACGACGGTAAACACTTTACAACATGTGTACATAACTAAACATATACTAACACCTAACTACCAGTTTATTAACAATGAATTAATACATCGACTGATAGTGAGTGCATCATGAATTATTGATGAATTAATGATATGTATACATTAACAAATTAATGAGTGACATATGAATAGACTAGGGTTAAATTGGGCCTATTCGGTGCGTACTCTCTCTTAAGCTGGGAAGCCTCGACTTCCCGGCTTGACGGAATCCTAAGGCACCGCTCATTTTTGATCCTCTGCTGCCATCTTTTGGAATAGTCATGCCACATCACTTAGTATGATTTCAGGTTTTTCAACAGCTCGTATTCCAAAAAATACCAAACCTTGGCTACCTGATAAGTCAGAAGAATGTCAACCGAACTGTTCACATCTTGTTCAATCGATTCAGGTACTTTACTGTTCTGTTCCTTTATTTTTTATTGTTATTTTTTAACATTACACACACTGCCAATTGCCTGTGTGTGTGTGTGTGTGTGTGTGTGTGTGTGTGTGTGTCTGTGTCTGTGTCTGTGTGTGTGTGTGTGTGTGTGTGTGTCCACGTACTCGGCCCATGAATCTCATTCTGATACCAGGGGTTACCATTCGTGTTCTTGAACGATTATTGCATTTTTGTGCTTATCATATGTTTTGTTTTGTTTTTTTTGTGTGTGTGTTGTGTGTCATAGGTTCGTGGTCTCGTGGATGTGTGGGTCGTGTGCTGCCCACCTCGGCCACGGACGGATCTTCTGCTCCAAGTCTGACTCGGATCATGTCCTGCTGAAATAAATAAATAAAAGGTAGGCAAATAGTTAGACATACACATGGATTGATGGATGCTTTACTGATCCCCAAGGAAATAAAAGTCCCTGTGGTACAATACAACACACATCATTGACATTACAAACCAGCAAAAAGGACATGTTTGAGTTTCAACCAATGGGATTCCAAACATTTGCATACGGCCAATAGGAGAGCAGACATTTGCATACTGCTACCTCCAGCCAATAGGAGAGCAAAGATTAGCATACGTCTCATTTCAATGCCACTAATTTGAATGCCGCCTCTGGTTTTAACTCTTAACCCTATGAGCAAAACCCTAACCACGCCCCCAATCCAAGGCCTAACCCCAAGCTAACCCCAGACTTACTGCAAGGTGGCACCTGCTGTTTAGGTTAGGAACTGCATCTAACCCCAAGCTAACCCCAGACTTACTGAAAGCTGGCACCTGCTGTTTAGGTTAGGAACTGCATCTAACCCCACATGAAATTAAGAAACCCAAATGAAAGGGCACATTTTCTGCATAATTGCACAGCTTGTAACCCTTGTAACCAATCATGGCTACATCTCTGTAGCAAGCTTTAGGAGCTGAGAAATCGATCCAAGTTTGAATTAGGGCCTGTTTATGTAGCTGCAGACAGTTCTCTTGTCCTTTATGTTCCACGTTTCCTTAATTTTAACCATAACCTAATCCCTAATTATTCTAACCCCAACCTCAATAAACCTAATCTTAACCATTACCTAATCCCTAATTATTCTAACCCCAACCTCAATAAACCTAATCTTAACCATTACCTAATCCCTAATTACTCTAACCCCAACCTCAATAAACCTAATCTTAACCATTACCTAATCCCTAATTACTCTAACCCCAACCTCAATAAACCTAATCTTAACCATAACCTCATTCCTAATTATTCCAACCCCAACCTCAATAAGCCTAATCTTAACCATAACCTAATCCCTAATTACTCTAACCCCAACCTCAATAAACCTAATCTTAACCATTACCTAATCCCTAATTACTCTAACCCCAACCTCAATAAACCTAATCTTAACCATAACCTAATCTTAACCATCACCTAATCCCTAATTACTCTAACCCCAACCTCAATAAACCTAATCTTAACCATCACCTAATCCCTAATTACTCTAACCCCAACCTCAATAAACCTAATCTTAACCATAACCTCATTTCTAATTATTCCAACCCCAACCTCAATAAGCCTAATCTTAACCATAACCTAATCCCTAATTATTCTAACCCCAACCTCAATAGACTCATCTCAACGATGACCTTACCCCAATTATTTACCATAACCCAACCCCTAATTACTCTAACCCTAAGCTTAATAAACCTAATTTCAACCCAATTCCCAATTATTCCCGTATCTCGGACGCCTTTAGGACCAGGGTCACGGGGCTCCGATATGTCGCTCGTGCCTACGCGCGGTCCGTCGTACTCTGGTCCGGTGGGCCTACGACATCCGGTTCCCTCGCGGGACCTCCGCACGTCGTCTGGGGCCTGACGACTACTCGCGTACGCGTCGGGGCCCGTGTCTCGGCCGCCTTTCGGACCACGGTGACGGGGCTCCGATATGTCGCTCGTGGCCGGGCCCCCTCCGACGTGCTCGGTTTCGGTGCGCCTACGTCCTACGGTTCCGCCGCGGGACCCCGAAACGTGGTTTTTTGGGCCTACTCGCGTACGCGTCGGGGGCCCGTATCTCGGCCGTCTTTCCACGCGGGACCGCGGGGCTCCGATATGTCGCTGGTAGGTTGGACCTGCACGCCCTGTGCGATTTTGGAGGTCCTACGACGTTTCTTCGAATTTTCCCGATTATTTGACTGAGTGTAGACTAGGGTCAGATCGGCCGCATTCTCTTAATCCGGGAACCTTGCACCATATGGTCGCTGCTTCCCGGCTTAAGGATCTGACCTCTGCAGGGCATGTTCGGAACTGCATCGACATTAAGAAAAGGAAATAAGAAACCCGATGAAACGGCACATTTTCCAGTGTTAGTGCACAGCTTGAAGTTTGTTCTTCTGACCAATCGTTGCTACATCTATGCTGTAGCAGCCTCAAGAGCTGAGAAATCCCATTTTGAATGAATTAAAAGTCAATCGGCGTCTATCCCAGTGGGTTCGGACACCAGCTCTGAATATCCTTCATGAACATAATATCATTGTATGTTGTGTTTGTCTGGATTGAGCTTTTTACATGAAATTATTTACACACTTTATGAACAGATTTTGGAAAGCTCTTTCACTTTGCATTGGAAACACTACATTTCAAGCCGACCACTTCTCCCTGCTCACAGCTGGAAACGCACCGCTCGTTTTTAACCCTCTGCTGCCATCTACTGGACGTTTTCGGTTACAACGTCCTCATGTACTTTTAGAAGTCATACAGCACCAGTTTGTAGGACTTTCAAGGTAGAATGAACCACCTCGTACCCCCCCAACGACACCAGCTATCTTTTTTTGTACCCCCACTGCCTAATTACTTTTACTGGGCTCCAATCTTTAAGTCAGAAGAATGTCAACCGATTTTTGTACCTCATTACAAAACAAACCCCAAGCTAACCCCAGACTTACTGCAAGGTGGCACCTGCTGTTTAGGTTAGGAACTGCATCTAACCCCAAGCTAACCCCAGACTTACTGAAAGCTGGCACCTGCTGTTTAGGTTAGGAACTGCATCTAACCCCAAGCTAACCCCAGACTTACTGAAAGCTGGCACCTGCTGTTTAGGTTAGGAACTGCATCTAACCCCAAGCTAACCCCAGACTTACTGCAAGGTGGCACCTGCTGTTTAGGTTAGGAACTGCATCTAACCCCAAGCTAACCCCAGACTTACTGAAAGCTGGCACCTGCTGTTTAGGTTAGGAACTGCATCTAACCCCACATGAAATTAAGAAACCCAAATGAAAGGGCACATTTTCTGCATAATTGCACAGCTTGTAACCCTTGTAACCAATCATGGCTACATCTCTGTAGCAAGCTTTAGGAGCTGAGAAATCGATCCAAGTTTGAATTAGGGCCTGTTTATGTAGCTGCAGACAGTTCTCTTGTCCTTTATGTTCCACGTTTCCTTAATCTTAACCATCACCTAATCCCTAATTACTCTAACCCCAACCTCAATAAACCTAATCTTAACCATCACCTAATCCCTAATTACTCTAACCCCAACCTCAATAAACCTAATCTTAACCATAACCTCATTCCTAATTATTCCAACCCCAACCTCAATAAGCCTAATCTTAACCATAACCGAATCCCTAATTACTCTAACCCCAACCTCAATAGACTCATCTCAACGATGACCTTACCCCAATTATTTACCATGACCCAACCCCTAATTACTCTAACCCTAAGCTTAATAAACCTAATTTCAACCCAATTCCCAATTATTCCAACCCCAACCACAATAAACTCCATTTCAACCATAACCCAACTCCCAATTATTCTAACCCTAATCCTAATAAACCTTCCAACTAGAACCTAACCTTCATTTACACTGTCCCCAATCACAATAAATGAAATTTCAATTATAGTTCAGTCCATAATTATATCAACTCTAACCTTAATAAACCTAATTACAACTTCAACCCAATTTCCAAGTACTTTAAATTCAATACACTGAAGCTCTACTACAACCTAATCTTTGATCATCCTAGCCCTGACCCCAAATAAACTGAATTTTAACCGCAATCTAATCACCCATCATCCTAACCCCAATTTAGATTAAAACTAGACTGACTACAACCCACCCTACCTACAATTAATTCAACTTCGACCTCAATAGATATATTTCTAACCCTGACCTACCTTAACCACCTTGACCATAAATTATACAATATAATTGATTGACCTAAAACATAATTTAAAATGGAAACCCCCAAAATCAATCGATATCCTATGTAATATTAATGAAATAAAAAAGGAATAAGGAAAAAAAGGTTATACCACAAGAGGGACACCTGAGGGCGCCACAGTCAACATGAAGTCCTCGAGGATGTTTGGGTATGGATATGGACGTTTGTGTAATATTTTTTGCCACAAGCAAACCAAGAATACACACCGTAGAGAAGTTTAAAGAGCCAAGCGCGCTGAGAACACGACGGTAAACACTTTACAACATGTGTACATAACTAAACATATACTAACACCTAACTACCAGTTTATTAACAATGAATTAATACATCGACTGATAGTGAGTGCATCATGAATTATTGATGAATTAATGATATGTATACATTAACAAATTAATGAGTGACATATGAATAGACTAGGGTTAAATTGGGCCTATTCGGTGCGTACTCTCTCTTAAGCTGGGAAGCCTCGACTTCCCGGCTTGACGGAATCCTAAGGCACCGCTCATTTTTGATCCTCTGCTGCCATCTTTTGGAATAGTCATGCCACATCACTTAGTATGATTTCAGGTTTTTCAACAGCTCATATTCCAAAAAATACCAAACCTTGGCTACCTGATAAGTCAGAAGAATGTCAACCGAACTGTTCACATCTTGTTCAATCGATTCAGGTACTTTACTGTTCTGTTCCTTTATTTTTTATTGTTATTTTTTAACATTACACACACTGCCAATTGCCTGTGTGTGTGTGTGTGTGTGTGTGTGTGTGTCTGTGTCTGTGTCTGTGTGTGTGTGTGTGTGTGTGTGTGTCCACGTACTCGGCCCATGAATCTCATTCTGATACCAGGGGTTACCATTCGTGTTCTTGAACGATTATTGCATTTTTGTGCTTATCATATGTTTTGTTTTGTTTTTTTTGTGTGTGTGTTGTGTGTCATAGGTTCGTGGTCTCGTGGATGTGTGGGTCGTGTGCTGCCCACCTCGGCCACGGACGGATCTTCTGCTCCAAGTCTGACTCGGATCATGTCCTGCTGAAATAAATAAATAAAAGGTAGGCAAATAGTTAGACATACACATGGATTGATGGATGCTTTACTGATCCCCAAGGAAATAAAAGTCCCTGTGGTACAATACAACACACATCATTGACATTACAAACCAGCAAAAAGGACATGTTTGAGTTTCAACCAATGGGATTCCAAACATTTGCATACGGCCAATAGGAGAGCAGACATTTGCATACTGCTACCTCCAGCCAATAGGAGAGCAAAGATTAGCATACGTCTCATTTCAATGCCACTAATTTGAATGCCGCCTCTGGTTTTAACTCTTAACCTAACCCTAACCCTAACCCTAACCCTAACCCTAACCCTAACCCTAACCCTAACCCTAACCCTAACCCTAACCCTAACCCTAACCCAGACTTACTGAAAGCTGGCACCTGCTGTTTAGGTTAGGAACTGCATCTAACCCCACATGAAATTAAGAAACCCAAATGAAAGGGCACATTTTCTGCATAATTGCACAGCTTGTAACCCTTGTAACCAATCATGGCTACATCTCTGTAGCAAGCTTTAGGAGCTGAGAAATCGATCCAAGTTTGAATTAGGGCCTGTTTATGTAGCTGCAGACAGTTCTCTTGTCCTTTATGTTCCACGTTTCCTTAATCTTAACCATCACCTAATCCCTAATTACTCTAACCCCAACCTCAATAAACCTAATCTTAACCATCACCTAATCCCTAATTACTCTAACCCCAACCTCAATAAACCTAATCTTAACCATAACCTCATTCCTAATTATTCCAACCCCAACCTCAATAAGCCTAATCTTAACCATAACCTAATCCCTAATTACTCTAACCCCAACCTCAATAAACCTAATCTTAACCATCACCTAATCCCTAATTACTCTAACCCCAACCTCAATAAACCTAATCTTAACCATCACCTAATCCCTAATTACTCTAACCCCAACCTCAATAAACCTAATCTTAACCATAACCTCATTCCTAATTATTCCAACCCCAACCTCAATAAGCCTAATCTTAACCATAACCTAATCCCTAATTACTCTAACCCCAACCTCAATAGACTCATCTCAACGATGACCTTACCCCAATTATTTACCATAACCCAACCCCTAATTACTCTAACCCTAAGCTTAATAAACCTAATTTCAACCCAATTCCCAATTATTCCAACCCCAACCACAATAAACTCCATTTCAACCATAACCCAACTCCCAATTATTCTAACCCTAATCCTAATAAACCTTCCAACTAGAACCTAACCTTCATTTACACTGTCCCCAATCACAATAAATGAAATTTCAATTATAGTTCAGTCCATAATTATATCAACTCTAACCTTAATAAACCTAATTACAACTTCAACCCAATTTCCAAGTACTTTAAATTCAATACACTGAAGCTCTACTACAACCTAATCTTTGATCATCCTAGCCCTGACCCCAAATAAACTGAATTTTAACCGCAATCTAATCACCCATCATCCTAACCCCAATTTAGATTAAAACTAGACTGACTACAACCCACCCTACCTACAATTAATTCAACTTCGACCTCAATAGATATATTTCTAACCCTGACCTACCTTAACCACCTTGACCATAAATTATACAATATAATTGATTGACCTAAAACATAATTTAAAATGGAAACCCCCAAAATCAATCGATATCCTATGTAATATTAATGAAATAAAAAAGGAATAAGGAAAAAAAGGTTATACCACAAGAGGGACACCTGAGGGCGCCACAGTCAACATGAAGTCCTCGAGGATGTTTGGGTATGGATATGGACGTTTGTGTAATATTTTTTGCCACAAGCAAACCAAGAATACACACCGTAGAGAAGTTTAAAGAGCCAAGCGCGCTGAGAACACGACGGTAAACACTTTACAACATGTGTACATAACTAAACATATACTAACACCTAACTACCAGTTTATTAACAATGAATTAATACATCGACTGATAGTGAGTGCATCATGAATTATTGATGAATTAATGATATGTATACATTAACAAATTAATGAGTGACATATGAATAGACTAGGGTTAAATTGGGCCTATTCGGTGCGTACTCTCTCTTAAGCTGGGAAGCCTCGACTTCCCGGCTTGACGGAATCCTAAGGCACCGCTCATTTTTGATCCTCTGCTGCCATCTTTTGGAATAGTCATGCCACATCACTTAGTATGATTTCAGGTTTTTCAACAGCTCGTATTCCAAAAAATACCAAACCTTGGCTACCTGATAAGTCAGAAGAATGTCAACCGAACTGTTCACATCTTGTTCAATCGATTCAGGTACTTTACTGTTCTGTTCCTTTATTTTTTATTGTTATTTTTTAACATTACACACACTGCCAATTGCCTGTGTGTGTGTGTGTGTGTGTGTGTGTGTGTGTGTGTGTGTGTCTGTGTCTGTGTCTGTGTGTGTGTGTGTGTGTGTGTGTGTCCACGTACTCGGCCCATGAATCTCATTCTGATACCAGGGGTTACCATTCGTGTTCTTGAACGATTATTGCATTTTTGTGCTTATCATATGTTTTGTTTTGTTTTTTTTGTGTGTGTGTTGTGTGTCATAGGTTCGTGGTCTCGTGGATGTGTGGGTCGTGTGCTGCCCACCTCGGCCACGGACGGATCTTCTGCTCCAAGTCTGACTCGGATCATGTCCTGCTGAAATAAATAAATAAAAGGTAGGCAAATAGTTAGACATACACATGGATTGATGGATGCTTTACTGATCCCCAAGGAAATAAAAGTCCCTGTGGTACAATACAACACACATCATTGACATTACAAACCAGCAAAAAGGACATGTTTGAGTTTCAACCAATGGGATTCCAAACATTTGCATACGGCCAATAGGAGAGCAGACATTTGCATACTGCTACCTCCAGCCAATAGGAGAGCAAAGATTAGCATACGTCTCATTTCAATGCCACTAATTTGAATGCCGCCTCTGGTTTTAACTCTTAACCTATGAGCAAAACCCTAACCACGCCCCCAATCCAAGGCCTAACCCCAAGCTAACCCCAGACTTACTGAAAGCTGGCACCTGCTGTTTAGGTTAGGAACTGCATCTAACCCCAAGCTAACCCCAGACTTACTGAAAGCTGGCACCTGCTGTTTAGGTTAGGAACTGCATCTAACCCCAAGCTAACCCCAGACTTACTGAAAGCTGGCACCTGCTGTTTAGGTTAGGAACTGCATCTAACCCCAAGCTAACCCCAGACTTACTGAAAGCTGGCACCTGCTGTTTAGGTTAGGAACTGCATCTAACCCCACATGAAATTAAGAAACCCAAATGAAAGGGCACATTTTCTGCATAATTGCACAGCTTGTAACCCTTGTAACCAATCATGGCTACATCTCTGTAGCAAGCTTTAGGAGCTGAGAAATCGATCCAAGTTTGAATTAGGGCCTGTTTATGTAGCTGCAGACAGTTCTCTTGTCCTTTATGTTCCACGTTTCCTTAATCTTAACCATCACCTAATCCCTAATTACTCTAACCCCAACCTCAATAAACCTAATCTTAACCATCACCTAATCCCTAATTACTCTAACCCCAACCTCAATAAACCTAATCTTAACCATAACCTCATTCCTAATTATTCCAACCCCAACCTCAATAAGCCTAATCTTAACCATAACCTAATCCCTAATTACTCTAACCCCAACCTCAATAAACCTAATCTTAACCATCACCTAATCCCTAATTACTCTAACCCCAACCTCAATAAACCTAATCTTAACCATCACCTAATCCCTAATTACTCTAACCCCAACCTCAATAAACCTAATCTTAACCATAACCTCATTCCTAATTATTCCAACCCCAACCTCAATAAGCCTAATCTTAACCATAACCTAATCCCTAATTACTCTAACCCCAACCTCAATAGACTCATCTCAACGATGACCTTACCCCAATTATTTACCATAACCCAACCCCTAATTACTCTAACCCTAAGCTTAATAAACCTAATTTCAACCCAATTCCCAATTATTCCAACCCCAACCACAATAAACTCCATTTCAACCATAACCCAACTCCCAATTATTCTAACCCTAATCCTAATAAACCTTCCAACTAGAACCTAACCTTCATTTACACTGTCCCCAATCACAATAAATGAAATTTCAATTATAGTTCAGTCCATAATTATATCAACTCTAACCTTAATAAACCTAATTACAACTTCAACCCAATTTCCAAGTACTTTAAATTCAATACACTGAAGCTCTACTACAACCTAATCTTTGATCATCCTAGCCCTGACCCCAAATAAACTGAATTTTAACCGCAATCTAATCACCCATCATCCTAACCCCAATTTAGATTAAAACTAGACTGACTACAACCCACCCTACCTACAATTAATTCAACTTCGACCTCAATAGATATATTTCTAACCCTGACCTACCTTAACCACCTTGACCATAAATTATACAATATAATTGATTGACCTAAAACATAATTTAAAATGGAAACCCCCAAAATAAATCGATATCCTATGTAATATTAATGAAATAAAAAAGGAATAAGGAAAAAAAGGTTATACCACAAGAGGGACACCTGAGGGCGCCACAGTCAACATGAAGTCCTCGAGGATGTTTGGGTATGGATATGGACGTTTGTGTAATATTTTTTGCCACAAGCAAACCAAGAATACACACCGTAGAGAAGTTTAAAGAGCCAAGCGCGCTGAGAACACGACGGTAAACACTTTACAACATGTGTACATAACTAAACATATACTAACACCTAACTACCAGTTTATTAACAATGAATTAATACATCGACTGATAGTGAGTGCATCATGAATTATTGATGAATTAATGATATGTATACATTAACAAATTAATGAGTGACATATGAATAGACTAGGGTTAAATTGGGCCTATTCGGTGCGTACTCTCTCTTAAGCTGGGAAGCCTCGACTTCCCGGCTTGACGGAATCCTAAGGCACCGCTCATTTTTGATCCTCTGCTGCCATCTTTTGGAATAGTCATGCCACATCACTTAGTATGATTTCAGGTTTTTCAACAGCTCGTATTCCAAAAAATACCAAACCTTGGCTACCTGATAAGTCAGAAGAATGTCAACCGAACTGTTCACATCTTGTTCAATCGATTCAGGTACTTTACTGTTCTGTTCCTTTATTTTTTATTGTTATTTTTTAACATTACACACACTGCCAATTGCCTGTGTGTGTGTGTGTGTGTGTGTGTGTGTGTGTGTGTGTGTGTCTGTGTCTGTGTCTGTGTGTGTGTGTGTGTGTGTGTGTGTCCACGTACTCGGCCCATGAATCTCATTCTGATACCAGGGGTTACCATTCGTGTTCTTGAACGATTATTGCATTTTTGTGCTTATCATATGTTTTGTTTTGTTTTTTTTGTGTGTGTGTTGTGTGTCATAGGTTCGTGGTCTCGTGGATGTGTGGGTCGTGTGCTGCCCACCTCGGCCACGGACGGATCTTCTGCTCCAAGTCTGACTCGGATCATGTCCTGCTGAAATAAATAAATAAAAGGTAGGCAAATAGTTAGACATACACATGGATTGATGGATGCTTTACTGATCCCCAAGGAAATAAAAGTCCCTGTGGTACAATACAACACACATCATTGACATTACAAACCAGCAAAAAGGACATGTTTGAGTTTCAACCAATGGGATTCCAAACATTTGCATACGGCCAATAGGAGAGCAGACATTTGCATACTGCTACCTCCAGCCAATAGGAGAGCAAAGATTAGCATACGTCTCATTTCAATGCCACTAATTTGAATGCCGCCTCTGGTTTTAACTCTTAACCTATGAGCAAAACCCTAACCACGCCCCCAATCCAAGGCCTAACCCCAAGCTAACCCCAGACTTACTGAAAGCTGGCACCTGCTGTTTAGGTTAGGAACTGCATCTAACCCCAAGCTAACCCCAGACTTACTGAAAGCTGGCACCTGCTGTTTAGGTTAGGAACTGCATCTAACCCCAAGCTAACCCCAGACTTACTGAAAGCTGGCACCTGCTGTTTAGGTTAGGAACTGCATCTAACCCCAAGCTAACCCCAGACTTACTGAAAGCTGGCACCTGCTGTTTAGGTTAGGAACTGCATCTAACCCCAAGCTAACCCCAGACTTACTGAAAGCTGGCACCTGCTGTTTAGGTTAGGAACTGCATCTAACCCCACATGAAATTAAGAAACCCAAATGAAAGGGCACATTTTCTGCATAATTGCACAGCTTGTAACCCTTGTAACCAATCATGGCTACATCTCTGTAGCAAGCTTTAGGAGCTGAGAAATCGATCCAAGTTTGAATTAGGGCCTGTTTATGTAGCTGCAGACAGTTCTCTTGTCCTTTTTGTTCCACGTTTCCTTAATCTTAACCATCACCTAATCCCTAATTACTCTAACCCCAACCTCAATAAACCTAATCTTAACCATCACCTAATCCCTAATTACTCTAACCCCAACCTCAATAAACCTAATCTTAACCATAACCTCATTCCTAATTATTCCAACCCCAACCTCAATAAGCCTAATCTTAACCATAACCTAATCCCTAATTACTCTAACCCCAACCTCAATAAACCTAATCTTAACCATCACCTAATCCCTAATTACTCTAACCCCAACCTCAATAAACCTAATCTTAACCATCACCTAATCCCTAATTACTCTAACCCCAACCTCAATAAACCTAATCTTAACCATAACCTCATTCCTAATTATTCCAACCCCAACCTCAATAAGCCTAATCTTAACCATAACCTAATCCCTAATTACTCTAACCCCAACCTCAATAGACTCATCTCAACGATGACCTTACCCCAATTATTTACCATAACCCAACCCCTAATTACTCTAACCCTAAGCTTAATAAACCTAATTTCAACCCAATTCCCAATTATTCCAACCCCAACCACAATAAACTCCATTTCAACCATAACCCAACTCCCAATTATTCTAACCCTAATCCTAATAAACCTTCCAACTAGAACCTAACCTTCATTTACACTGTCCCCAATCACAATAAATGAAATTTCAATTATAGTTCAGTCCATAATTATATCAACTCTAACCTTAATAAACCTAATTACAACTTCAACCCAATTTCCAAGTACTTTAAATTCAATACACTGAAGCTCTACTACAACCTAATCTTTGATCATCCTAGCCCTGACCCCAAATAAACTGAATTTTAACCGCAATCTAATCACCCATCATCCTAACCCCAATTTAGATTAAAACTAGACTGACTACAACCCACCCTACCTACAATTAATTCAACTTCGACCTCAATAGATATATTTCTAACCCTGACCTACCTTAACCACCTTGACCATAAATTATACAATATAATTGATTGACCTAAAACATAATTTAAAATGGAAACCCCCAAAATCAATCGATATCCTATGTAATATTAATGAAATAAAAAAGGAATAAGGAAAAAAAGGTTATACCACAAGAGGGACACCTGAGGGCGCCACAGTCAACATGAAGTCCTCGAGGATGTTTGGGTATGGATATGGACGTTTGTGTAATATTTTTTGCCACAAGCAAACCAAGAATACACACCGTAGAGAAGTTTAAAGAGCCAAGCGCGCTGAGAACACGACGGTAAACACTTTACAACATGTGTACATAACTAAACATATACTAACACCTAACTACCAGTTTATTAACAATGAATTAATACATCGACTGATAGTGAGTGCATCATGAATTATTGATGAATTAATGATATGTATACATTAACAAATTAATGAGTGACATATGAATAGACTAGGGTTAAATTGGGCCTATTCGGTGCGTACTCTCTCTTAAGCTGGGAAGCCTCGACTTCCCGGCTTGACGGAATCCTAAGGCACCGCTCATTTTTGATCCTCTGCTGCCATCTTTTGGAATAGTCATGCCACATCACTTAGTATGATTTCAGGTTTTTCAACAGCTCGTATTCCAAAAAATACCAAACCTTGGCTACCTGATAAGTCAGAAGAATGTCAACCGAACTGTTCACATCTTGTTCAATCGATTCAGGTACTTTACTGTTCTGTTCCTTTATTTTTTATTGTTATTTTTTAACATTACACACACTGCCAATTGCCTGTGTGTGTGTGTGTGTGTGTGTGTGTGTGTGTGTGTGTCTGTGTCTGTGTCTGTGTGTGTGTGTGTGTGTGTGTGTGTCCACGTACTCGGCCCATGAATCTCATTCTGATACCAGGGGTTACCATTCGTGTTCTTGAACGATTATTGCATTTTTGTGCTTATCATATGTTTTGTTTTGTTTTTTTTGTGTGTGTGTTGTGTGTCATAGGTTCGTGGTCTCGTGGATGTGTGGGTCGTGTGCTGCCCACCTCGGCCACGGACGGATCTTCTGCTCCAAGTCTGACTCGGATCATGTCCTGCTGAAATAAATAAATAAAAGGTAGGCAAATAGTTAGACATACACATGGATTGATGGATGCTTTACTGATCCCCAAGGAAATAAAAGTCCCTGTGGTACAATACAACACACATCATTGACATTACAAACCAGCAAAAAGGACATGTTTGAGTTTCAACCAATGGGATTCCAAACATTTGCATACGGCCAATAGGAGAGCAGACATTTGCATACTGCTACCTCCAGCCAATAGGAGAGCAAAGATTAGCATACGTCTCATTTCAATGCCACTAATTTGAATGCCGCCTCTGGTTTTAACTCTTAACCTATGAGCAAAACCCTAACCACGCCCCCAATCCAAGGCCTAACCCCAAGCTAACCCCAGACTTACTGCAAGGTGGCACCTGCTGTTTAGGTTAGGAACTGCATCTAACCCCAAGCTAACCCCAGACTTACTGAAAGCTGGCACCTGCTGTTTAGGTTAGGAACTGCATCTAACCCCACATGAAATTAAGAAACCCAAATGAAAGGGCACATTTTCTGCATAATTGCACAGCTTGTAACCCTTGTAACCAATCATGGCTACATCTCTGTAGCAAGCTTTAGGAGCTGAGAAATCGATCCAAGTTTGAATTAGGGCCTGTTTATGTAGATCTGTCTCGCGTGTGTGTCCTTTATGTTCCACGTTTCCTTAATTTTAACCATAACCTAATCCCTAATTATTCTAACCCCAACCTCAATAAACCTAATCTTAACCATTACCTAATCCCTAATTATTCTAACCCCAACCTCAATAAACCTAATCTTAACCATTACCTAATCCCTAATTACTCTAACCCCAACCTCAATAAACCTAATCTTAACCATTACCTAATCCCTAATTACTCTAACCCCAACCTCAATAAACCTAATCTTAACCATAACCTCATTCCTAATTATTCCAACCCCAACCTCAATAAGCCTAATCTTAACCATAACCTAATCCCTAATTACTCTAACCCCAACCTCAATAAACCTAATCTTAACCATTACCTAATCCCTAATTACTCTAACCCCAACCTCAATAAACCTAATCTTAACCATAACCTAATCTTAACCATCACCTAATCCCTAATTACTCTAACCCCAACCTCAATAAACCTAATCTTAACCATCACCTAATCCCTAATTACTCTAACCCCAACCTCAATAAACCTAATCTTAACCATAACCTCATTTCTAATTATTCCAACCCCAACCTCAATAAGCCTAATCTTAACCATAACCTAATCCCTAATTATTCTAACCCCAACCTCAATAGACTCATCTCAACGATGACCTTACCCCAATTATTTACCATAACCCAACCCCTAATTACTCTAACCCTAAGCTTAATAAACCTAATTTCAACCCAATTCCCAATTATTCCCGTATCTCGGACGCCTTTAGGACCAGGGTCACGGGGCTCCGATATGTCGCTCGTGCCTACGCGCGGTCCGTCGTACTCTGGTCCGGTGGGCCTACGACATCCGGTTCCCTCGCGGGACCTCCGCACGTCGTCTGGGGCCTGACGACTACTCGCGTACGCGTCGGGGCCCGTGTCTCGGCCGCCTTTCGGACCACGGTGACGGGGCTCCGATATGTCGCTCGTGGCCGGGCCCCCTCCGACGTGCTCGGTTTCGGTGCGCCTACGTCCTACGGTTCCGCCGCGGGACCCCGAAACGTGGTTTTTTGGGCCTACTCGCGTACGCGTCGGGGGCCCGTATCTCGGCCGTCTTTCCACGCGGGACCGCGGGGCTCCGATATGTCGCTGGTAGGTTGGACCTGCACGCCCTGTGCGATTTTGGAGGTCCTACGACGTTTCTTCGAATTTTCCCGATTATTTGACTGAGTGTAGACTAGGGTCAGATCGGCCGCATTCTCTTAATCCGGGAACCTTGCACCATATGGTCGCTGCTTCCCGGCTTAAGGATCTGACCTCTGCAGGGCATGTTCGGAACTGCATCGACATTAAGAAAAGGAAATAAGAAACCCGATGAAACGGCACATTTTCCAGTGTTAGTGCACAGCTTGAAGTTTGTTCTTCTGACCAATCGTTGCTACATCTATGCTGTAGCAGCCTCAAGAGCTGAGAAATCCCATTTTGAATGAATTAAAAGTCAATCGGCGTCTATCCCAGTGGGTTCGGACACCAGCTCTGAATATCCTTCATGAACATAATATCATTGTATGTTGTGTTTGTCTGGATTGAGCTTTTTACATGAAATTATTTACACACTTTATGAACAGATTTTGGAAAGCTCTTTCACTTTGCATTGGAAACACTACATTTCAAGCCGACCACTTCTCCCTGCTCACAGCTGGAAACGCACCGCTCGTTTTTAACCCTCTGCTGCCATCTACTGGACGTTTTCGGTTACAACGTCCTCATGTACTTTTAGAAGTCATACAGCACCAGTTTGTAGGACTTTCAAGGTAGAATGAACCACCTCGTACCCCCCCAACGACACCAGCTATCTTTTTTTGTACCCCCACTGCCTAATTACTTTTACTGGGCTCCAATCTTTAAGTCAGAAGAATGTCAACCGATTTTTGTACCTCATTACAAAACAAACCCCAAGCTAACCCCAGACTTACTGCAAGGTGGCACCTGCTGTTTAGGTTAGGAACTGCATCTAACCCCAAGCTAACCCCAGACTTACTGAAAGCTGGCACCTGCTGTTTAGGTTAGGAACTGCATCTAACCCCAAGCTAACCCCAGACTTACTGAAAGCTGGCACCTGCTGTTTAGGTTAGGAACTGCATCTAACCCCAAGCTAACCCCAGACTTACTGCAAGGTGGCACCTGCTGTTTAGGTTAGGAACTGCATCTAACCCCAAGCTAACCCCAGACTTACTGAAAGCTGGCACCTGCTGTTTAGGTTAGGAACTGCATCTAACCCCACATGAAATTAAGAAACCCAAATGAAAGGGCACATTTTCTGCATAATTGCACAGCTTGTAACCCTTGTAACCAATCATGGCTACATCTCTGTAGCAAGCTTTAGGAGCTGAGAAATCGATCCAAGTTTGAATTAGGGCCTGTTTATGTAGCTGCAGACAGTTCTCTTGTCCTTTATGTTCCACGTTTCCTTAATCTTAACCATCACCTAATCCCTAATTACTCTAACCCCAACCTCAATAAACCTAATCTTAACCATCACCTAATCCCTAATTACTCTAACCCCAACCTCAATAAACCTAATCTTAACCATAACCTCATTCCTAATTATTCCAACCCCAACCTCAATAAGCCTAATCTTAACCATAACCGAATCCCTAATTACTCTAACCCCAACCTCAATAGACTCATCTCAACGATGACCTTACCCCAATTATTTACCATGACCCAACCCCTAATTACTCTAACCCTAAGCTTAATAAACCTAATTTCAACCCAATTCCCAATTATTCCAACCCCAACCACAATAAACTCCATTTCAACCATAACCCAACTCCCAATTATTCTAACCCTAATCCTAATAAACCTTCCAACTAGAACCTAACCTTCATTTACACTGTCCCCAATCACAATAAATGAAATTTCAATTATAGTTCAGTCCATAATTATATCAACTCTAACCTTAATAAACCTAATTACAACTTCAACCCAATTTCCAAGTACTTTAAATTCAATACACTGAAGCTCTACTACAACCTAATCTTTGATCATCCTAGCCCTGACCCCAAATAAACTGAATTTTAACCGCAATCTAATCACCCATCATCCTAACCCCAATTTAGATTAAAACTAGACTGACTACAACCCACCCTACCTACAATTAATTCAACTTCGACCTCAATAGATATATTTCTAACCCTGACCTACCTTAACCACCTTGACCATAAATTATACAATATAATTGATTGACCTAAAACATAATTTAAAATGGAAACCCCCAAAATCAATCGATATCCTATGTAATATTAATGAAATAAAAAAGGAATAAGGAAAAAAAGGTTATACCACAAGAGGGACACCTGAGGGCGCCACAGTCAACATGAAGTCCTCGAGGATGTTTGGGTATGGATATGGACGTTTGTGTAATATTTTTTGCCACAAGCAAACCAAGAATACACACCGTAGAGAAGTTTAAAGAGCCAAGCGCGCTGAGAACACGACGGTAAACACTTTACAACATGTGTACATAACTAAACATATACTAACACCTAACTACCAGTTTATTAACAATGAATTAATACATCGACTGATAGTGAGTGCATCATGAATTATTGATGAATTAATGATATGTATACATTAACAAATTAATGAGTGACATATGAATAGACTAGGGTTAAATTGGGCCTATTCGGTGCGTACTCTCTCTTAAGCTGGGAAGCCTCGACTTCCCGGCTTGACGGAATCCTAAGGCACCGCTCATTTTTGATCCTCTGCTGCCATCTTTTGGAATAGTCATGCCACATCACTTAGTATGATTTCAGGTTTTTCAACAGCTCATATTCCAAAAAATACCAAACCTTGGCTACCTGATAAGTCAGAAGAATGTCAACCGAACTGTTCACATCTTGTTCAATCGATTCAGGTACTTTACTGTTCTGTTCCTTTATTTTTTATTGTTATTTTTTAACATTACACACACTGCCAATTGCCTGTGTGTGTGTGTGTGTGTGTGTGTGTGTGTCTGTGTCTGTGTCTGTGTGTGTGTGTGTGTGTGTGTGTGTCCACGTACTCGGCCCATGAATCTCATTCTGATACCAGGGGTTACCATTCGTGTTCTTGAACGATTATTGCATTTTTGTGCTTATCATATGTTTTGTTTTGTTTTTTTTGTGTGTGTGTTGTGTGTCATAGGTTCGTGGTCTCGTGGATGTGTGGGTCGTGTGCTGCCCACCTCGGCCACGGACGGATCTTCTGCTCCAAGTCTGACTCGGATCATGTCCTGCTGAAATAAATAAATAAAAGGTAGGCAAATAGTTAGACATACACATGGATTGATGGATGCTTTACTGATCCCCAAGGAAATAAAAGTCCCTGTGGTACAATACAACACACATCATTGACATTACAAACCAGCAAAAAGGACATGTTTGAGTTTCAACCAATGGGATTCCAAACATTTGCATACGGCCAATAGGAGAGCAGACATTTGCATACTGCTACCTCCAGCCAATAGGAGAGCAAAGATTAGCATACGTCTCATTTCAATGCCACTAATTTGAATGCCGCCTCTGGTTTTAACTCTTAACCTAACCCTAACCCTAACCCTAACCCTAACCCTAACCCTAACCCTAACCCTAACCCTAACCCTAACCCTAACCCTATCTGCAGACAGTTCTCTTGTCCTTTATGTTCCACGTTTCCTTAATCTTAACCATCACCTAATCCCTAATTACTCTAACCCCAACCTCAATAAACCTAATCTTAACCATCACCTAATCCCTAATTACTCTAACCCCAACCTCAATAAACCTAATCTTAACCATAACCTCATTCCTAATTATTCCAACCCCAACCTCAATAAGCCTAATCTTAACCATAACCTAATCCCTAATTACTCTAACCCCAACCTCAATAAACCTAATCTTAACCATCACCTAATCCCTAATTACTCTAACCCCAACCTCAATAAACCTAATCTTAACCATCACCTAATCCCTAATTACTCTAACCCCAACCTCAATAAACCTAATCTTAACCATAACCTCATTCCTAATTATTCCAACCCCAACCTCAATAAGCCTAATCTTAACCATAACCGAATCCCTAATTACTCTAACCCCAACCTCAATAGACTCATCTCAACGATGACCTTACCCCAATTATTTACCATGACCCAACCCCTAATTACTCTAACCCTAAGCTTAATAAACCTAATTTCAACCCAATTCCCAATTATTCCAACCCCAACCACAATAAACTCCATTTCAACCATAACCCAACTCCCAATTATTCTAACCCTAATCCTAATAAACCTTCCAACTAGAACCTAACCTTCATTTACACTGTCCCCAATCACAATAAATGAAATTTCAATTATAGTTCAGTCCATAATTATATCAACTCTAACCTTAATAAACCTAATTACAACTTCAACCCAATTTCCAAGTACTTTAAATTCAATACACTGAAGCTCTACTACAACCTAATCTTTGATCATCCTAGCCCTGACCCCAAATAAACTGAATTTTAACCGCAATCTAATCACCCATCATCCTAACCCCAATTTAGATTAAAACTAGACTGACTACAACCCACCCTACCTACAATTAATTCAACTTCGACCTCAATAGATATATTTCTAACCCTGACCTACCTTAACCACCTTGACCATAAATTATACAATATAATTGATTGACCTAAAACATAATTTAAAATGGAAACCCCCAAAATAAATCGATATCCTATGTAATATTAATGAAATAAAAAAGGAATAAGGAAAAAAAGGTTATACCACAAGAGGGACACCTGAGGGCGCCACAGTCAACATGAAGTCCTCGAGGATGTTTGGGTATGGATATGGACGTTTGTGTAATATTTTTTGCCACAAGCAAACCAAGAATACACACCGTAGAGAAGTTTAAAGAGCCAAGCGCGCTGAGAACACGACGGTAAACACTTTACAACATGTGTACATAACTAAACATATACTAACACCTAACTACCAGTTTATTAACAATGAATTAATACATCGACTGATAGTGAGTGCATCATGAATTATTGATGAATTAATGATATGTATACATTAACAAATTAATGAGTGACATATGAATAGACTAGGGTTAAATTGGGCCTATTCGGTGCGTACTCTCTCTTAAGCTGGGAAGCCTCGACTTCCCGGCTTGACGGAATCCTAAGGCACCGCTCATTTTTGATCCTCTGCTGCCATCTTTTGGAATAGTCATGCCACATCACTTAGTATGATTTCAGGTTTTTCAACAGCTCGTATTCCAAAAAATACCAAACCTTGGCTACCTGATAAGTCAGAAGAATGTCAACCGAACTGTTCACATCTTGTTCAATCGATTCAGGTACTTTACTGTTCTGTTCCTTTATTTTTTATTGTTATTTTTTAACATTACACACACTGCCAATTGCCTGTGTGTGTGTGTGTGTGTGTGTGTGTGTGTGTGTGTGTCTGTGTCTGTGTCTGTGTGTGTGTGTGTGTGTGTGTGTGTCCACGTACTCGGCCCATGAATCTCATTCTGATACCAGGGGTTACCATTCGTGTTCTTGAACGATTATTGCATTTTTGTGCTTATCATATGTTTTGTTTTGTTTTTTTTGTGTGTGTGTTGTGTGTCATAGGTTCGTGGTCTCGTGGATGTGTGGGTCGTGTGCTGCCCACCTCGGCCACGGACGGATCTTCTGCTCCAAGTCTGACTCGGATCATGTCCTGCTGAAATAAATAAATAAAAGGTAGGCAAATAGTTAGACATACACATGGATTGATGGATGCTTTACTGATCCCCAAGGAAATAAAAGTCCCTGTGGTACAATACAACACACATCATTGACATTACAAACCAGCAAAAAGGACATGTTTGAGTTTCAACCAATGGGATTCCAAACATTTGCATACGGCCAATAGGAGAGCAGACATTTGCATACTGCTACCTCCAGCCAATAGGAGAGCAAAGATTAGCATACGTCTCATTTCAATGCCACTAATTTGAATGCCGCCTCTGGTTTTAACTCTTAACCTATGAGCAAAACCCTAACCACGCCCCCAATCCAAGGCCTAACCCCAAGCTAACCCCAGACTTACTGAAAGCTGGCACCTGCTGTTTAGGTTAGGAACTGCATCTAACCCCAAGCTAACCCCAGACTTACTGAAAGCTGGCACCTGCTGTTTAGGTTAGGAACTGCATCTAACCCCAAGCTAACCCCAGACTTACTGAAAGCTGGCACCTGCTGTTTAGGTTAGGAACTGCATCTAACCCCAAGCTAACCCCAGACTTACTGAAAGCTGGCACCTGCTGTTTAGGTTAGGAACTGCATCTAACCCCACATGAAATTAAGAAACCCAAATGAAAGGGCACATTTTCTGCATAATTGCACAGCTTGTAACCCTTGTAACCAATCATGGCTACATCTCTGTAGCAAGCTTTAGGAGCTGAGAAATCGATCCAAGTTTGAATTAGGGCCTGTTTATGTAGCTGCAGACAGTTCTCTTGTCCTTTATGTTCCACGTTTCCTTAATCTTAACCATCACCTAATCCCTAATTACTCTAACCCCAACCTCAATAAACCTAATCTTAACCATCACCTAATCCCTAATTACTCTAACCCCAACCTCAATAAACCTAATCTTAACCATAACCTCATTCCTAATTATTCCAACCCCAACCTCAATAAGCCTAATCTTAACCATAACCTAATCCCTAATTACTCTAACCCCAACCTCAATAAACCTAATCTTAACCATCACCTAATCCCTAATTACTCTAACCCCAACCTCAATAAACCTAATCTTAACCATCACCTAATCCCTAATTACTCTAACCCCAACCTCAATAAACCTAATCTTAACCATAACCTCATTCCTAATTATTCCAACCCCAACCTCAATAAGCCTAATCTTAACCATAACCTAATCCCTAATTACTCTAACCCCAACCTCAATAGACTCATCTCAACGATGACCTTACCCCAATTATTTACCATAACCCAACCCCTAATTACTCTAACCCTAAGCTTAATAAACCTAATTTCAACCCAATTCCCAATTATTCCAACCCCAACCACAATAAACTCCATTTCAACCATAACCCAACTCCCAATTATTCTAACCCTAATCCTAATAAACCTTCCAACTAGAACCTAACCTTCATTTACACTGTCCCCAATCACAATAAATGAAATTTCAATTATAGTTCAGTCCATAATTATATCAACTCTAACCTTAATAAACCTAATTACAACTTCAACCCAATTTCCAAGTACTTTAAATTCAATACACTGAAGCTCTACTACAACCTAATCTTTGATCATCCTAGCCCTGACCCCAAATAAACTGAATTTTAACCGCAATCTAATCACCCATCATCCTAACCCCAATTTAGATTAAAACTAGACTGACTACAACCCACCCTACCTACAATTAATTCAACTTCGACCTCAATAGATATATTTCTAACCCTGACCTACCTTAACCACCTTGACCATAAATTATACAATATAATTGATTGACCTAAAACATAATTTAAAATGGAAACCCCCAAAATAAATCGATATCCTATGTAATATTAATGAAATAAAAAAGGAATAAGGAAAAAAAGGTTATACCACAAGAGGGACACCTGAGGGCGCCACAGTCAACATGAAGTCCTCGAGGATGTTTGGGTATGGATATGGACGTTTGTGTAATATTTTTTGCCACAAGCAAACCAAGAATACACACCGTAGAGAAGTTTAAAGAGCCAAGCGCGCTGAGAACACGACGGTAAACACTTTACAACATGTGTACATAACTAAACATATACTAACACCTAACTACCAGTTTATTAACAATGAATTAATACATCGACTGATAGTGAGTGCATCATGAATTATTGATGAATTAATGATATGTATACATTAACAAATTAATGAGTGACATATGAATAGACTAGGGTTAAATTGGGCCTATTCGGTGCGTACTCTCTCTTAAGCTGGGAAGCCTCGACTTCCCGGCTTGACGGAATCCTAAGGCACCGCTCATTTTTGATCCTCTGCTGCCATCTTTTGGAATAGTCATGCCACATCACTTAGTATGATTTCAGGTTTTTCAACAGCTCGTATTCCAAAAAATACCAAACCTTGGCTACCTGATAAGTCAGAAGAATGTCAACCGAACTGTTCACATCTTGTTCAATCGATTCAGGTACTTTACTGTTCTGTTCCTTTATTTTTTATTGTTATTTTTTAACATTACACACACTGCCAATTGCCTGTGTGTGTGTGTGTGTGTGTGTGTGTGTGTGTGTGTGTGTGTCTGTGTCTGTGTCTGTGTGTGTGTGTGTGTGTGTGTGTGTCCACGTACTCGGCCCATGAATCTCATTCTGATACCAGGGGTTACCATTCGTGTTCTTGAACGATTATTGCATTTTTGTGCTTATCATATGTTTTGTTTTGTTTTTTTTGTGTGTGTGTTGTGTGTCATAGGTTCGTGGTCTCGTGGATGTGTGGGTCGTGTGCTGCCCACCTCGGCCACGGACGGATCTTCTGCTCCAAGTCTGACTCGGATCATGTCCTGCTGAAATAAATAAATAAAAGGTAGGCAAATAGTTAGACATACACATGGATTGATGGATGCTTTACTGATCCCCAAGGAAATAAAAGTCCCTGTGGTACAATACAACACACATCATTGACATTACAAACCAGCAAAAAGGACATGTTTGAGTTTCAACCAATGGGATTCCAAACATTTGCATACGGCCAATAGGAGAGCAGACATTTGCATACTGCTACCTCCAGCCAATAGGAGAGCAAAGATTAGCATACGTCTCATTTCAATGCCACTAATTTGAATGCCGCCTCTGGTTTTAACTCTTAACCTAACCCTAACCCTAACCCTAACCCTAACCCTAACCCTAACCCTAACCCTAACCCTAACCCTAATCCTAACCATTTATAACCCTAATCCTAACCCCAAACCTAATCCTAACCCTAAACCTAACCCTAAACCTGATTTCTCTAGTTGCAGGCACCTAAAAGTCATTACAAAACAAACTCCGAGCTAAAAACCCAGACTAGGTCTAGTACAAATGCAAGCCAAGACTTAAAAACTACAAGAAATAGAACTAGGATGACTGAGGAACTTTCAAACTAACCCTAGACTGGGAGCTGACAGGCCTCAGTTGACCCTAGACTAGCATTAAGTGTCTGTTTGACAGTGTGGCTCATATTTTTCTCCTAGGCCGTTAACCTCCGACCATATGGTCGCCACAACTCAGCTTGGGAGAGAAATGAGACTGTCTTCATTCCTTATCCCATGCTGCCATCTTGTGGTAAGTTTTAATCATTACGTCCTCTTTGTGTTTTCAAGGGCACCTATCTCTCACCACCATTTTGGGTCTTTTAAAGTCCAGGGCAAAGCCAAACATCTACCTTTCTTTGTACCCCACACAGCTTTCAGCCCATACTCACGTTTTCTTGGCTCCTGTCTTGAAGGACGCGTCAGAAGGATGTCAACCCACCGCTTCACATCTTCATTCCATGCACTCAGGTGATCTGTCTGTGCACTTTCATTCTTCTTTTCCCTTTGTTTTTCCCTTTTGCTCACTTTTTTAACATTCCACACACTGCTAATTGCCTGTGTGTGTGTCCACATACTCTTGTGAATCTCGTTCTGATACCAGGGGTTTTAAACACTCGCCCGTGTTCCTGAAAGACTATCATTGCAATATTTTCTGCTTTGTCAATTGTTTTGCTACTTACTTTCTTTCTTTGTTGGTTTTTGTTCTTGTGTGTGTTTTTGTGTGTGTTTTTGTGTTTTCGTGTGTGTGTCGCAGAGGTTCCTGGTCTCGTGGATCTGTGGGTCGTGTGCTGCCCACCTTGGCCACGGACGGATCTTCTGCTCCAGGTCTGACTCAGATCATGTCCTGCTGAAATAAATAAATAAAAGGTAGGCAAATAGATAGACAGACACATGGATTGATGGATGCTTTACTGATCCCCAAGGACATGAAAGCCCCTGTAGCACAATACAACACACATCATTGACATTACAAACCAGCAAAAAGGGGCAAGACCAGACAGGTTTGAGTTTCAACCAATGGGAGTCCAGACATTTGCATACGGCCAATAGGAGAGCAAACATTTGCATACTGCTACCT
This sequence comes from Trichomycterus rosablanca, assembly GCF_030014385.1. Lineage (NCBI taxonomy): Eukaryota > Metazoa > Chordata > Actinopteri > Siluriformes > Trichomycteridae > Trichomycterus > Trichomycterus rosablanca. The sequence goes on along the minus strand of NW_026947078.1, from coordinate 14,755 downwards.
CCAGCCAATAGGAGAGCAAAGATTAGCATACAGCTCATTTGAATGCCACTAATTTGCATGCCACTAGGCATTTCAACTCTATACCTATGGCCAAACCCTAAACACGCCCCCAATCACCCTGCTGGTTAGGGTTAGTCACTACACATGACCCTAAACACTCTCCAGAAGGCCCCCTGCTGGTTAGGGTTAGTCACTACACATGACCCTAAACACTCTCCAGAAGGCCCCCTGCTGGTTAGGGTTAGTCACTACACATGACCCTAAACACTCTCCAGAAGGCCCCCTGCTGGTTAGGGTTAGTCACTACACATGACCCTAAACACTCTCCAGAAGGCCCCCTGCTGGTTAGGGTTAGTCACTACACATGACCCTAAACACTCTCCAGAAGGCCCCCTGCTGGTTAGGGTTAGTCACTGCATCTGACCACACATGAAAACCCAAATTATAATGTACATTTTCAGCTTTAGTGCACAGATTGTAACCCTTGTAATAAGCAATCATTGCTACATCTATCTCTAGCAAAAGCTGTGACATCAATCCAAATTAGGCCTATTTTCTTTTTTTTCAGGTCATTACAAAACTAACCCTAACTCCAGACTGACCTATATGCTGGTCCCACTTACTGATCTCAACCCTAATCCTAAACACTAACCCTAAACCCTAACCATTTATAACCCTAACCCTAAACCTAATCCTAACCCTAATCCTAACCCTAAACCTAATCCTAACCCTAATCCTAACCATTTATAACCCTAATCCTAACCCCAAACCTAATCCTAACCCTAAACCTAACCCTAAACCTGATTTCTCTAGTTGCAGGCACCTAAAAGTCATTACAAAACAAACTCCGAGCTAAAAACCCAGACTAGGTCTAGTACAAATGCAAGCCAAGACTTAAAAACTACAAGAAATAGAACTAGGATGACTGAGGAACTTTCAAACTAACCCTAGACTGGGAGCTGACAGGCCTCAGTTGACCCTAGACTAGCATTAAGTGTCTGTTTGACAGTGTGGCTCATATTTTTCTCCTAGGCCGTTAACCTCCGACCATATGGTCGCCACAACTCAGCTTGGGAGAGAAATGAGACTGTCTTCATTCCTTATCCCATGCTGCCATCTTGTGGTAAGTTTTAATCATTACGTCCTCTTTGTGTTTTCAAGGGCACCTATCTCTCACCACCATTTTGGGTCTTTTAAAGTCCAGGGCAAAGCCAAACATCTACCTTTCTTTGTACCCCACACAGCTTTCAGCCCATACTCACGTTTTCTTGGCTCCTGTCTTGAAGGACGCGTCAGAAGGATGTCAACCCACCGCTTCACATCTTCATTCCATGCACTCAGGTGATCTGTCTGTGCACTTTCATTCTTCTTTTCCCTTTGTTTTTCCCTTTTGCTCACTTTTTTAACATTCCACACACTGCTAATTGCCTGTGTGTGTGTCCACATACTCTTGTGAATCTCGTTCTGATACCAGGGGTTTTAAACACTCGCCCGTGTTCCTGAAAGACTATCATTGCAATATTTTCTGCTTTGTCAATTGTTTTGCTACTTACTTTCTTTCTTTGTTGGTTTTTGTTCTTGTGTGTGTTTTTGTGTGTGTTTTTGTGTTTTCGTGTGTGTGTCGCAGAGGTTCCTGGTCTCGTGGATCTGTGGGTCGTGTGCTGCCCACCTTGGCCACGGACGGATCTTCTGCTCCAGGTCTGACTCAGATCATGTCCTGCTGAAATAAATAAATAAAAGGTAGGCAAATAGATAGACAGACACATGGATTGATGGATGCTTTACTGATCCCCAAGGACATGAAAGCCCCTGTAGCACAATACAACACACATCATTGACATTACAAACCAGCAAAAAGGGGCAAGACCAGACAGGTTTGAGTTTCAACCAATGGGAGTCCAGACATTTGCATACGGCCAATAGGAGAGCAAACATTTGCATACTGCTACCTCCAGCCAATAGGAGAGCAAAGATTAGCATACAGCTCATTTGAATGCCACTAATTTGCATGCCACTAGGCATTTCAACTCTATACCTATGGCCAAACCCTAAACACGCCCCCAATCACCCTGCTGGTTAGGGTTAGTCACTACACATGACCCTAAACACTCTCCAGAAGGCCCCCTGCTGGTTAGGGTTAGTCACTACACATGACCCTAAACACTCTCCAGAAGGCCCCCTGCTGGTTAGGGTTAGTCACTACACATGACCCTAAACACTCTCCAGAAGGCCCCCTGCTGGTTAGGGTTAGTCACTACACATGACCCTAAACACTCTCCAGAAGGCCCCCTGCTGGTTAGGGTTAGTCACTACACATGACCCTAAACACTCTCCAGAAGGCCCCCTGCTGGTTAGGGTTAGTCACTGCATCTGACCACACATGAAAACCCAAATTATAATGTACATTTTCAGCTTTAGTGCACAGATTGTAACCCTTGTAATAAGCAATCATTGCTACATCTATCTCTAGCAAAAGCTGTGACATCAATCCAAATTAGGCCTATTTTCTTTTTTTTCAGGTCATTACAAAACTAACCCTAACTCCAGACTGACCTATATGCTGGTCCCACTTACTGATCTCAACCCTAATCCTAAACACTAACCCTAAACCCTAACCATTTATAACCCTAACCCTAAACCTAATCCTAACCCTAATCCTAACCCTAAACCTAATCCTAACCCTAATCCTAACCATTTATAACCCTAATCCTAACCCCAAACCTAATCCTAACCCTAAACCTAACCCTAAACCTGATTTCTCTAGTTGCAGGCACCTAAAAGTCATTACAAAACAAACTCCGAGCTAAAAACCCAGACTAGGTCTAGTACAAATGCAAGCCAAGACTTAAAAACTACAAGAAATAGAACTAGGATGACTGAGGAACTTTCAAACTAACCCTAGACTGGGAGCTGACAGGCCTCAGTTGACCCTAGACTAGCATTAAGTGTCTGTTTGACAGTGTGGCTCATATTTTTCTCCTAGGCCGTTAACCTCCGACCATATGGTCGCCACAACTCAGCTTGGGAGAGAAATGAGACTGTCTTCATTCCTTATCCCATGCTGCCATCTTGTGGTAAGTTTTAATCATTACGTCCTCTTTGTGTTTTCAAGGGCACCTATCTCTCACCACCATTTTGGGTCTTTTAAAGTCCAGGGCAAAGCCAAACATCTACCTTTCTTTGTACCCCACACAGCTTTCAGCCCATACTCACGTTTTCTTGGCTCCTGTCTTGAAGGACGCGTCAGAAGGATGTCAACCCACCGCTTCACATCTTCATTCCATGCACTCAGGTGATCTGTCTGTGCACTTTCATTCTTCTTTTCCCTTTGTTTTTCCCTTTTGCTCACTTTTTTAACATTCCACACACTGCTAATTGCCTGTGTGTGTGTCCACATACTCTTGTGAATCTCGTTCTGATACCAGGGGTTTTAAACACTCGCCCGTGTTCCTGAAAGACTATCATTGCAATATTTTCTGCTTTGTCAATTGTTTTGCTACTTACTTTCTTTCTTTGTTGGTTTTTGTTCTTGTGTGTGTTTTTGTGTGTGTTTTTGTGTTTTCGTGTGTGTGTCGCAGAGGTTCCTGGTCTCGTGGATCTGTGGGTCGTGTGCTGCCCACCTTGGCCACGGACGGATCTTCTGCTCCAGGTCTGACTCAGATCATGTCCTGCTGAAATAAATAAATAAAAGGTAGGCAAATAGATAGACAGACACATGGATTGATGGATGCTTTACTGATCCCCAAGGACATGAAAGCCCCTGTAGCACAATACAACACACATCATTGACATTACAAACCAGCAAAAAGGGGCAAGACCAGACAGGTTTGAGTTTCAACCAATGGGAGTCCAGACATTTGCATACGGCCAATAGGAGAGCAAACATTTGCATACTGCTACCTCCAGCCAATAGGAGAGCAAAGATTAGCATACAGCTCATTTGAATGCCACTAATTTGCATGCCACTAGGCATTTCAACTCTATACCTAACCCTAACCCTAACCCTAACCCTAACCCTAACCCTAACCCTAACCCCAACCTCAATAAACCTAATCTTAACCATCACCTAATCCCTAATTACTCTAACCCCAACCTCAATAAACCTAATCTTAACCATAACCTCATTCCTAATTATTCCAACCCCAACCTCAATAAGCCTAATCTTAACCATAACCTAATCCCTAATTACTCTAACCCCAACCTCAATAAACCTAATCTTAACCATTACCTAATCCCTAATTATTCTAACCCCAACCTCAATAAACCTAATCTTAACCATAACCTCATTCCTAATTATTCCAACCCCAACCTCAATAAGCCTAATCTTAACCATCACCTAATCCCTAATTATTCTAACCCCAACCTCAATAAACCTAATCTTAACCATTACCTAATCCCTAATTATTCTAACCCCAACCTCAATAAACCTAATCTTAACCATTACCTAATCCCTAATTACTCTAACCCCAACCTCAATAAACCTAATCTTAACCATTACCTAATCCCTAATTACTCTAACCCCAACCTCAATAAACCTAATCTTAACCATAACCTCATTCCTAATTATTCCAACCCCAACCTCAATAAGCCTAATCTTAACCATAACCTAATCCCTAATTACTCTAACCCCAACCTCAATAAACCTAATCTTAACCATTACCTAATCCCTAATTACTCTAACCCCAACCTCAATAAACCTAATCTTAACCATAACCTAATCTTAACCATCACCTAATCCCTAATTACTCTAACCCCAACCTCAATAAACCTAATCTTAACCATCACCTAATCCCTAATTACTCTAACCCCAACCTCAATAAACCTAATCTTAACCATAACCTCATTTCTAATTATTCCAACCCCAACCTCAATAAGCCTAATCTTAACCATAACCTAATCCCTAATTATTCTAACCCCAACCTCAATAGACTCATCTCAACGATGACCTTACCCCAATTATTTACCATAACCCAACCCCTAATTACTCTAACCCTAAGCTTAATAAACCTAATTTCAACCCAATTCCCAATTATTCCCGTATCTCGGACGCCTTTAGGACCAGGGTCACGGGGCTCCGATATGTCGCTCGTGCCTACGCGCGGTCCGTCGTACTCTGGTCCGGTGGGCCTACGACATCCGGTTCCCTCGCGGGACCTCCGCACGTCGTCTGGGGCCTGACGACTACTCGCGTACGCGTCGGGGCCCGTGTCTCGGCCGCCTTTCGGACCACGGTGACGGGGCTCCGATATGTCGCTCGTGGCCGGGCCCCCTCCGACGTGCTCGGTTTCGGTGCGCCTACGTCCTACGGTTCCGCCGCGGGACCCCGAAACGTGGTTTTTTGGGCCTACTCGCGTACGCGTCGGGGGCCCGTATCTCGGCCGTCTTTCCACGCGGGACCGCGGGGCTCCGATATGTCGCTGGTAGGTTGGACCTGCACGCCCTGTGCGATTTTGGAGGTCCTACGACGTTTCTTCGAATTTTCCCGATTATTTGACTGAGTGTAGACTAGGGTCAGATCGGCCGCATTCTCTTAATCCGGGAACCTTGCACCATATGGTCGCTGCTTCCCGGCTTAAGGATCTGACCTCTGCAGGGCATGTTCGGAACTGCATCGACATTAAGAAAAGGAAATAAGAAACCCGATGAAACGGCACATTTTCCAGTGTTAGTGCACAGCTTGAAGTTTGTTCTTCTGACCAATCGTTGCTACATCTATGCTGTAGCAGCCTCAAGAGCTGAGAAATCCCATTTTGAATGAATTAAAAGTCAATCGGCGTCTATCCCAGTGGGTTCGGACACCAGCTCTGAATATCCTTCATGAACATAATATCATTGTATGTTGTGTTTGTCTGGATTGAGCTTTTTACATGAAATTATTTACACACTTTATGAACAGATTTTGGAAAGCTCTTTCACTTTGCATTGGAAACACTACATTTCAAGCCGACCACTTCTCCCTGCTCACAGCTGGAAACGCACCGCTCGTTTTTAACCCTCTGCTGCCATCTACTGGACGTTTTCGGTTACAACGTCCTCATGTACTTTTAGAAGTCATACAGCACCAGTTTGTAGGACTTTCAAGGTAGAATGAACCACCTCGTACCCCCCCAACGACACCAGCTATCTTTTTTTGTACCCCCACTGCCTAATTACTTTTACTGGGCTCCAATCTTTAAGTCAGAAGAATGTCAACCGATTTTTGTACCTCATTACAAAACAAACCCCAAGCTAACCCCAGACTTACTGCAAGGTGGCACCTGCTGTTTAGGTTAGGAACTGCATCTAACCCCAAGCTAACCCCAGACTTACTGAAAGCTGGCACCTGCTGTTTAGGTTAGGAACTGCATCTAACCCCAAGCTAACCCCAGACTTACTGAAAGCTGGCACCTGCTGTTTAGGTTAGGAACTGCATCTAACCCCAAGCTAACCCCAGACTTACTGCAAGGTGGCACCTGCTGTTTAGGTTAGGAACTGCATCTAACCCCAAGCTAACCCCAGACTTACTGAAAGCTGGCACCTGCTGTTTAGGTTAGGAACTGCATCTAACCCCACATGAAATTAAGAAACCCAAATGAAAGGGCACATTTTCTGCATAATTGCACAGCTTGTAACCCTTGTAACCAATCATGGCTACATCTCTGTAGCAAGCTTTAGGAGCTGAGAAATCGATCCAAGTTTGAATTAGGGCCTGTTTATGTAGCTGCAGACAGTTCTCTTGTCCTTTATGTTCCACGTTTCCTTAATCTTAACCATCACCTAATCCCTAATTACTCTAACCCCAACCTCAATAAACCTAATCTTAACCATCACCTAATCCCTAATTACTCTAACCCCAACCTCAATAAACCTAATCTTAACCATAACCTCATTCCTAATTATTCCAACCCCAACCTCAATAAGCCTAATCTTAACCATAACCGAATCCCTAATTACTCTAACCCCAACCTCAATAGACTCATCTCAACGATGACCTTACCCCAATTATTTACCATGACCCAACCCCTAATTACTCTAACCCTAAGCTTAATAAACCTAATTTCAACCCAATTCCCAATTATTCCAACCCCAACCACAATAAACTCCATTTCAACCATAACCCAACTCCCAATTATTCTAACCCTAATCCTAATAAACCTTCCAACTAGAACCTAACCTTCATTTACACTGTCCCCAATCACAATAAATGAAATTTCAATTATAGTTCAGTCCATAATTATATCAACTCTAACCTTAATAAACCTAATTACAACTTCAACCCAATTTCCAAGTACTTTAAATTCAATACACTGAAGCTCTACTACAACCTAATCTTTGATCATCCTAGCCCTGACCCCAAATAAACTGAATTTTAACCGCAATCTAATCACCCATCATCCTAACCCCAATTTAGATTAAAACTAGACTGACTACAACCCACCCTACCTACAATTAATTCAACTTCGACCTCAATAGATATATTTCTAACCCTGACCTACCTTAACCACCTTGACCATAAATTATACAATATAATTGATTGACCTAAAACATAATTTAAAATGGAAACCCCCAAAATCAATCGATATCCTATGTAATATTAATGAAATAAAAAAGGAATAAGGAAAAAAAGGTTATACCACAAGAGGGACACCTGAGGGCGCCACAGTCAACATGAAGTCCTCGAGGATGTTTGGGTATGGATATGGACGTTTGTGTAATATTTTTTGCCACAAGCAAACCAAGAATACACACCGTAGAGAAGTTTAAAGAGCCAAGCGCGCTGAGAACACGACGGTAAACACTTTACAACATGTGTACATAACTAAACATATACTAACACCTAACTACCAGTTTATTAACAATGAATTAATACATCGACTGATAGTGAGTGCATCATGAATTATTGATGAATTAATGATATGTATACATTAACAAATTAATGAGTGACATATGAATAGACTAGGGTTAAATTGGGCCTATTCGGTGCGTACTCTCTCTTAAGCTGGGAAGCCTCGACTTCCCGGCTTGACGGAATCCTAAGGCACCGCTCATTTTTGATCCTCTGCTGCCATCTTTTGGAATAGTCATGCCACATCACTTAGTATGATTTCAGGTTTTTCAACAGCTCGTATTCCAAAAAATACCAAACCTTGGCTACCTGATAAGTCAGAAGAATGTCAACCGAACTGTTCACATCTTGTTCAATCGATTCAGGTACTTTACTGTTCTGTTCCTTTATTTTTTATTGTTATTTTTTAACATTACACACACTGCCAATTGCCTGTGTGTGTGTGTGTGTGTGTGTGTGTGTCTGTGTCTGTGTCTGTGTGTGTGTGTGTGTGTGTGTGTGTCCACGTACTCGGCCCATGAATCTCATTCTGATACCAGGGGTTACCATTCGTGTTCTTGAACGATTATTGCATTTTTGTGCTTATCATATGTTTTGTTTTGTTTTTTTTGTGTGTGTGTTGTGTGTCATAGGTTCGTGGTCTCGTGGATGTGTGGGTCGTGTGCTGCCCACCTCGGCCACGGACGGATCTTCTGCTCCAAGTCTGACTCGGATCATGTCCTGCTGAAATAAATAAATAAAAGGTAGGCAAATAGTTAGACATACACATGGATTGATGGATGCTTTACTGATCCCCAAGGAAATAAAAGTCCCTGTGGTACAATACAACACACATCATTGACATTACAAACCAGCAAAAAGGACATGTTTGAGTTTCAACCAATGGGATTCCAAACATTTGCATACGGCCAATAGGAGAGCAGACATTTGCATACTGCTACCTCCAGCCAATAGGAGAGCAAAGATTAGCATACGTCTCATTTCAATGCCACTAATTTGAATGCCGCCTCTGGTTTTAACTCTTAACCTATGAGCAAAACCCTAACCACGCCCCCAATCCAAGGCCTAACCCCAAGCTAACCCCAGACTTACTGCAAGGTGGCACCTGCTGTTTAGGTTAGGAACTGCATCTAACCCCAAGCTAACCCCAGACTTACTGAAAGCTGGCACCTGCTGTTTAGGTTAGGAACTGCATCTAACCCCACATGAAATTAAGAAACCCAAATGAAAGGGCACATTTTCTGCATAATTGCACAGCTTGTAACCCTTGTAACCAATCATGGCTACATCTCTGTAGCAAGCTTTAGGAGCTGAGAAATCGATCCAAGTTTGAATTAGGGCCTGTTTATGTAGCTGCAGACAGTTCTCTTGTCCTTTATGTTCCACGTTTCCTTAATTTTAACCATAACCTAATCCCTAATTATTCTAACCCCAACCTCAATAAACCTAATCTTAACCATCACCTAATCCCTAATTACTCTAACCCCAACCTCAATAAACCTAATCTTAACCATAACCTCATTCCTAATTATTCCAACCCCAACCTCAATAAGCCTAATCTTAACCATAACCTAATCCCTAATTACTCTAACCCCAACCTCAATAAACCTAATCTTAACCATTACCTAATCCCTAATTATTCTAACCCCAACCTCAATAAACCTAATCTTAACCATAACCTCATTCCTAATTATTCCAACCCCAACCTCAATAAGCCTAATCTTAACCATCACCTAATCCCTAATTATTCTAACCCCAACCTCAATAAACCTAATCTTAACCATTACCTAATCCCTAATTATTCTAACCCCAACCTCAATAAACCTAATCTTAACCATTACCTAATCCCTAATTACTCTAACCCCAACCTCAATAAACCTAATCTTAACCATTACCTAATCCCTAATTACTCTAACCCCAACCTCAATAAACCTAATCTTAACCATAACCTCATTCCTAATTATTCCAACCCCAACCTCAATAAGCCTAATCTTAACCATAACCTAATCCCTAATTACTCTAACCCCAACCTCAATAAACCTAATCTTAACCATTACCTAATCCCTAATTACTCTAACCCCAACCTCAATAAACCTAATCTTAACCATAACCTAATCTTAACCATCACCTAATCCCTAATTACTCTAACCCCAACCTCAATAAACCTAATCTTAACCATCACCTAATCCCTAATTACTCTAACCCCAACCTCAATAAACCTAATCTTAACCATAACCTCATTTCTAATTATTCCAACCCCAACCTCAATAAGCCTAATCTTAACCATAACCTAATCCCTAATTATTCTAACCCCAACCTCAATAGACTCATCTCAACGATGACCTTACCCCAATTATTTACCATAACCCAACCCCTAATTACTCTAACCCTAAGCTTAATAAACCTAATTTCAACCCAATTCCCAATTATTCCCGTATCTCGGACGCCTTTAGGACCAGGGTCACGGGGCTCCGATATGTCGCTCGTGCCTACGCGCGGTCCGTCGTACTCTGGTCCGGTGGGCCTACGACATCCGGTTCCCTCGCGGGACCTCCGCACGTCGTCTGGGGCCTGACGACTACTCGCGTACGCGTCGGGGCCCGTGTCTCGGCCGCCTTTCGGACCACGGTGACGGGGCTCCGATATGTCGCTCGTGGCCGGGCCCCCTCCGACGTGCTCGGTTTCGGTGCGCCTACGTCCTACGGTTCCGCCGCGGGACCCCGAAACGTGGTTTTTTGGGCCTACTCGCGTACGCGTCGGGGGCCCGTATCTCGGCCGTCTTTCCACGCGGGACCGCGGGGCTCCGATATGTCGCTGGTAGGTTGGACCTGCACGCCCTGTGCGATTTTGGAGGTCCTACGACGTTTCTTCGAATTTTCCCGATTATTTGACTGAGTGTAGACTAGGGTCAGATCGGCCGCATTCTCTTAATCCGGGAACCTTGCACCATATGGTCGCTGCTTCCCGGCTTAAGGATCTGACCTCTGCAGGGCATGTTCGGAACTGCATCGACATTAAGAAAAGGAAATAAGAAACCCGATGAAACGGCACATTTTCCAGTGTTAGTGCACAGCTTGAAGTTTGTTCTTCTGACCAATCGTTGCTACATCTATGCTGTAGCAGCCTCAAGAGCTGAGAAATCCCATTTTGAATGAATTAAAAGTCAATCGGCGTCTATCCCAGTGGGTTCGGACACCAGCTCCTTCATGAACATAATATCATTGTATGTTGTGTTTGTCTGGATTGAGCTTTTTACATGAAATTATTTACACACTTTATGAACAGATTTTGGAAAGCTCTTTCACTTTGCATTGGAAACACTACATTTCAAGCCGACCACTTCTCCCTGCTCACAGCTGGAAACGCACCGCTCGTTTTTAACCCTCTGCTGCCATCTACTGGACGTTTTCGGTTACAACGTCCTCATGTACTTTTAGAAGTCATACAGCACCAGTTTGTAGGACTTTCAAGGTAGAATGAACCACCTCGTACCCCCCCAACGACACCAGCTATCTTTTTTTGTACCCCCACTGCCTAATTACTTTTACTGGGCTCCAATCTTTAAGTCAGAAGAATGTCAACCGATTTTTGTACCTCATTACAAAACAAACCCCAAGCTAACCCCAGACTTACTGCAAGGTGGCACCTGCTGTTTAGGTTAGGAACTGCATCTAACCCCAAGCTAACCCCAGACTTACTGAAAGCTGGCACCTGCTGTTTAGGTTAGGAACTGCATCTAACCCCAAGCTAACCCCAGACTTACTGAAAGCTGGCACCTGCTGTTTAGGTTAGGAACTGCATCTAACCCCAAGCTAACCCCAGACTTACTGCAAGGTGGCACCTGCTGTTTAGGTTAGGAACTGCATCTAACCCCAAGCTAACCCCAGACTTACTGAAAGCTGGCACCTGCTGTTTAGGTTAGGAACTGCATCTAACCCCACATGAAATTAAGAAACCCAAATGAAAGGGCACATTTTCTGCATAATTGCACAGCTTGTAACCCTTGTAACCAATCATGGCTACATCTCTGTAGCAAGCTTTAGGAGCTGAGAAATCGATCCAAGTTTGAATTAGGGCCTGTTTATGTAGCTGCAGACAGTTCTCTTGTCCTTTATGTTCCACGTTTCCTTAATCTTAACCATCACCTAATCCCTAATTACTCTAACCCCAACCTCAATAAACCTAATCTTAACCATCACCTAATCCCTAATTACTCTAACCCCAACCTCAATAAACCTAATCTTAACCATAACCTCATTCCTAATTATTCCAACCCCAACCTCAATAAGCCTAATCTTAACCATAACCGAATCCCTAATTACTCTAACCCCAACCTCAATAGACTCATCTCAACGATGACCTTACCCCAATTATTTACCATGACCCAACCCCTAATTACTCTAACCCTAAGCTTAATAAACCTAATTTCAACCCAATTCCCAATTATTCCAACCCCAACCACAATAAACTCCATTTCAACCATAACCCAACTCCCAATTATTCTAACCCTAATCCTAATAAACCTTCCAACTAGAACCTAACCTTCATTTACACTGTCCCCAATCACAATAAATGAAATTTCAATTATAGTTCAGTCCATAATTATATCAACTCTAACCTTAATAAACCTAATTACAACTTCAACCCAATTTCCAAGTACTTTAAATTCAATACACTGAAGCTCTACTACAACCTAATCTTTGATCATCCTAGCCCTGACCCCAAATAAACTGAATTTTAACCGCAATCTAATCACCCATCATCCTAACCCCAATTTAGATTAAAACTAGACTGACTACAACCCACCCTACCTACAATTAATTCAACTTCGACCTCAATAGATATATTTCTAACCCTGACCTACCTTAACCACCTTGACCATAAATTATACAATATAATTGATTGACCTAAAACATAATTTAAAATGGAAACCCCCAAAATCAATCGATATCCTATGTAATATTAATGAAATAAAAAAGGAATAAGGAAAAAAAGGTTATACCACAAGAGGGACACCTGAGGGCGCCACAGTCAACATGAAGTCCTCGAGGATGTTTGGGTATGGATATGGACGTTTGTGTAATATTTTTTGCCACAAGCAAACCAAGAATACACACCGTAGAGAAGTTTAAAGAGCCAAGCGCGCTGAGAACACGACGGTAAACACTTTACAACATGTGTACATAACTAAACATATACTAACACCTAACTACCAGTTTATTAACAATGAATTAATACATCGACTGATAGTGAGTGCATCATGAATTATTGATGAATTAATGATATGTATACATTAACAAATTAATGAGTGACATATGAATAGACTAGGGTTAAATTGGGCCTATTCGGTGCGTACTCTCTCTTAAGCTGGGAAGCCTCGACTTCCCGGCTTGACGGAATCCTAAGGCACCGCTCATTTTTTATCCTCTGCTGCCATCTTTTGGAATAGTCATGCCACATCACTTAGTATGATTTCAGGTTTTTCAACAGCTCGTATTCCAAAAAATACCAAACCTTGGCTACCTGATAAGTCAGAAGAATGTCAACCGAACTGTTCACATCTTGTTCAATCGATTCAGGTACTTTACTGTTCTGTTCCTTTATTTTTTATTGTTATTTTTTAACATTACACACACTGCCAATTGCCTGTGTGTGTGTGTGTGTGTGTGTGTGTGTGTGTCTGTGTCTGTGTCTGTGTGTGTGTGTGTGTGTGTGTGTGTGTCCACGTACTCGGCCCATGAATCTCATTCTGATACCAGGGGTTACCATTCGTGTTCTTGAACGATTATTGCATTTTTGTGCTTATCATATGTTTTGTTTTGTTTTTTTTGTGTGTGTGTTGTGTGTCATAGGCAGTGTTGTGCGTGAACGAGTTCAAAAGAACGCGTTCATTGAATACGCTCATTTTTTCGTGAACGTTGAACTGAACGCAACACATTTTTAATAAAGAACTTGAACGTGAATTAGTTCACATTATGTGTCATGAACGGCAGACATCACTGTAAATGAACGTTGGAATTTGTTTTCCATTGAAAACTGAGTGACATCTGTTTTCTCTTTTGAAACGCAACGAGAGAAAGTTCCTCCCTCCTGTATTCTCGCTGGTGCCGCTTAAATCATGTACAGTGTATCACAAAAGTGAGTACACCCCTCACATTTCTGCAGATATTTAAGTATATCTTTTCATGGGACAACACTGACAAAATGACACTTTGACACAATGAAAAGTAGTCTGTGTGCAGCTTATATAACAGTGTAAATTTATTCTTCCCTCAAAATAACTCAATATACAGCCATTAATGTCTAAACCACCGGCAACAAAAGTGAGTACACCCCTTAGTGAAAGTTCCTGAAGTGTCAATATTTTGTGTGGCCACCATTATTTCCCAGAACTGCCTTAACTCTCCTGGGCATTGAGTTTACCAGAGCTTCACAGGTTGCCACTGGAATGCTTTTCCACTCCTCCATGACGACATCACGGAGCTGGCGGATATTCGAGACTTTGCGCTCCTCCACCTTCCGCTTGAGGATGCCCCAAAGATGTTCTATTGGGTTAAGGTCTGGAGACATGCTTGGCCAGTCCATCACCTTTACCCTCAGCCTCTTCAATAAAGCAGTGGTCGTCTTAGAGGTGTGTTTGGGGTCATTATCATGCTGGAACACTGCCCTGCGACCCAGTTTCCGGAGGAAGGGGATCATGCTCTGCTTCAGTATTTCACAGTACATATTGGAGTTCATGTGTCCCTCAATGAAATGTAACTCCCCAACACCTGCTGCACTCATGCAGCCCCAGACCATGGCATTCCCACCACCATGCTTGACTGTAGGCATGACACACTTATCTTTGTACTCCTCACCTGATTGCCGCCACACATGCTTGAGACCATCTGAACCAAACAAATTAATCTTGGTCTCATCAGACCATAGGAC
>NW_026947077.1:0-55854 GCF_030014385.1 Trichomycterus rosablanca | reverse complement strand
ACACACGCGAGACAGATAAGCTTGTTTCGGAGCAATTGGTTGCATATTTGAAAAGTTATTGAAGTTTTAATATGCTGAGAATTTTAAATGTAAAATTGTCAGTTTATGACTTGTAGTGTGTAATGTGGGTTACACTTGATACAATAAAGCTTGTTTCGGAGCAATTGGTTGCATATTTGAAAAGTTATTGAAGTTTTAATATGCTGAGAATTTTAAATGTAAAAATGTCAGTTTAGGACTTGTAGTGTGTAATGTGGGTTACACTTGATACAATAAAGCTTGTTTCGGAGCAATTGGTTGCATATTTGAAAAGTTATTGAAGTTTTAATATGCTAAGAATTTTAAATGTAAAAATGTCAGATAAGGACTTGTAGTGTGTAATGTGGGTTACACTTGATACAATAAAGCTTGTTTCGGAGCAATTGGTTGCATATTTGAAAAGTTATTGAAGTTTTAATATGCTGAGAATTTTAAATGTAAAAATGTCAGTTTAGGACTTGTAGTGTGTAATGTGGGTTACACTTGATACAATAAAGCTTGTTTCGGAGCAATTGGTTGCATATTTGAAAAGTTATTGAAGTTTTAATATGCTAAGAATTTTAATAAAGCTTGTTTCGGAGCAATTGGTTGCATATTGAAAAGTTATTGAAGTTTTAATATGCTGAGAATTTTAAATGTAAAAATGTCAGTTTATGACTTGTAGTGTGTAATGTGGGTTACACTTGATACAATAAAGCTTGTTTCGGAGCAATTGGTTGCATATTTGAAAAGTTATTGAAGTTTTAATATGCTGAGAATTTTAAATGTAAAAATGTCAGTTTAGGACTTGTAGTGTGTAATGTGGGTTACACTTGATACAATAAAGCTTGTTTCGGAGCAATTGGTTGCATATTTGAAAAGTTATTGAAGTTTTAATATGCTAAGAATTTTAAATGTAAAAATGTCAGATAAGGACTTGTAGTGTGTAATGTGGGTTACACTTGATACAATAAAGCTTGTTTCGGAGCAATTGGTTGCATATTTGAAAAGTTATTGAAGTTTTAATATGCTAAGAATTTTAAATGTAAAAATGTCAGATAAGGACTTGTAGTGTGTAATGTGGGTTACACTTGATACAATAAAGCTTGTTTCGGAGCAATTGGTTGCATATTTGAAAAGTTATTGAAGTTTTAATATGCTGAGAATTTTAAATGTAAAAATGTCAGTTTATGACTTGTAGTGTGTAATGTGGGTTACACTTGATACAATAAAGCTTGTTTCGGAGCAATTGGTTGCATATTTGAAAAGTTATTGAAGTTTTAATATGCTAAGAATTTTAATAAAGCTTGTTTCGGAGCAATTGGTTGCATATTTGAAAAGTTATTGAAGTTTTAATATGCTGAGAATTTTAAATGTAAAAATGTCAGTTTATGACTTGTAGTGTGTAATGTGGGTTACACTTGATACAATAAAGCTTGTTTCGGAGCAATTGGTTGCATATTTGAAAAGTTATTGAAGTTTTAATATGCTGAGAATTTTAAATGTAAAAATGTCAGTTTAGGACTTGTAGTGTGTAATGTGGGTTACACTTGATACAATAAAGCTTGTTTCGGAGCAATTGGTTGCATATTTGAAAAGTTATTGAAGTTTTAATATGCTAAGAATTTTAAATGTAAAAATGTCAGATAAGGACTTGTAGTGTGTAATGTGGGTTACACTTGATACAATAAAGCTTGTTTCGGAGCAATTGGTTGCATATTTGAAAAGTTATTGAAGTTTTAATATGCTGAGAATTTTAAATGTAAAAATGTCAGTTTATGACTTGTAGTGTGTAATGTGGGTTACACTTGATACAATAAAGCTTGTTTCGGAGCAATTGGTTGCATATTTGAAAAGTTATTGAAGTTTTAATATGCTGAGAATTTTAAATGTAAAAATGTCAGTTTAGGACTTGTAGTGTGTAATGTGGGTTACACTTGATACAATAAAGCTTGTTTCGGAGCAATTGGTTGCATATTTGAAAAGTTATTGAAGTTTTAATATGCTAAGAATTTTAATAAAGCTTGTTTCGGAGCAATTGGTTGCATATTTGAAAAGTTATTGAAGTTTTAATATGCTGAGAATTTTAAATGTAAAAATGTCAGTTTATGACTTGTAGTGTGTAATGTGGGTTACACTTGATACAATAAAGCTTGTTTCGGAGCAATTGGTTGCATATTTGAAAAGTTATTGAAGTTTTAATATGCTGAGAATTTTAAATGTAAAAATGTCAGTTTATGACTTGTAGTGTGTAATGTGGGTTACACTTGATACAATAAAGCTTGTTTCGGAGCAATTGGTTGCATATTTGAAAAGTTATTGAAGTTTTAATATGCTGAGAATTTTAAATGTAAAAATGTCAGTTTAGGACTTGTAGTGTGTAATGTGGGTTACACTTGATACAATAAAGCTTGTTTCGGAGCAATTGGTTGCATATTTGAAAAGTTATTGAAGTTTTAATATGCTAAGAATTTTAAATGTAAAAATGTCAGATAAGGACTTGTAGTGTGTAATGTGGGTTACACTTGATACAATAAAGCTTGTTTCGGAGCAATTGGTTGCATATTTGAAAAGTTATTGAAGTTTTAATATGCTAAGAATTTTA
This sequence comes from Trichomycterus rosablanca, assembly GCF_030014385.1. Taxonomy (NCBI): domain Eukaryota; kingdom Metazoa; phylum Chordata; class Actinopteri; order Siluriformes; family Trichomycteridae; genus Trichomycterus; species Trichomycterus rosablanca. Next base: position 53,231 of record NW_026947077.1, on the reverse strand, counting down.
AATGTAAAAATGTCAGATAAGGACTTGTAGTGTGTAATGTGGGTTACACTTGATACAATAAAGCTTGTTTCGGAGCAATTGGTTGCATATTTGAAAAGTTATTGAAGTTTTAATATGCTGAGAATTTTAAATGTAAAAATGTCAGTTTATGACTTGTAGTGTGTAATGTGGGTTACACTTGATACAATAAAGCTTGTTTCGGAGCAATTGGTTGCATATTTGAAAAGTTATTGAAGTTTTAATATGCTGAGAATTTTAAATGTAAAAATGTCAGTTTAGGACTTGTAGTGTGTAATGTGGGTTACACTTGATACAATAAAGCTTGTTTCGGAGCAATTGGTTGCATATTTGAAAAGTTATTGAAGTTTTAATATGCTAAGAATTTTAAATGTAAAAATGTCAGATAAGGACTTGTAGTGTGTAATGTGGGTTACACTTGATACAATAAAGCTTGTTTCGGAGCAATTGGTTGCATATTTGAAAAGTTATTGAAGTTTTAATATGCTGAGAATTTTAAATGTAAAAATGTCAGTTTATGACTTGTAGTGTGTAATGTGGGTTACACTTGATACAATAAAGCTTGTTTCGGAGCAATTGGTTGCATATTTGAAAAGTTATTGAAGTTTTAATATGCTGAGAATTTTAAATGTAAAAATGTCAGTTTAGGACTTGTAGTGTGTAATGTGGGTTACACTTGATACAATAAAGCTTGTTTCGGAGCAATTGGTTGCATATTTGAAAAGTTATTGAAGTTTTAATATGCTAAGAATTTTAATAAAGCTTGTTTCGGAGCAATTGGTTGCATATTTGAAAAGTTATTGAAGTTTTAATATGCTGAGAATTTTAAATGTAAAAATGTCAGTTTATGACTTGTAGTGTGTAATGTGGGTTACACTTGATACAATAAAGCTTGTTTCGGAGCAATTGGTTGCATATTTGAAAAGTTATTGAAGTTTTAATATGCTGAGAATTTTAAATGTAAAAATGTCAGTTTATGACTTGTAGTGTGTAATGTGGGTTACACTTGATACAATAAAGCTTGTTTCGGAGCAATTGGTTGCATATTTGAAAAGTTATTGAAGTTTTAATATGCTGAGAATTTTAAATGTAAAAATGTCAGTTTAGGACTTGTAGTGTGTAATGTGGGTTACACTTGATACAATAAAGCTTGTTTCGGAGCAATTGGTTGCATATTTGAAAAGTTATTGAAGTTTTAATATGCTAAGAATTTTAAATGTAAAAATGTCAGATAAGGACTTGTAGTGTGTAATGTGGGTTACACTTGATACAATAAAGCTTGTTTCGGAGCAATTGGTTGCATATTTGAAAAGTTATTGAAGTTTTAATATGCTAAGAATTTTAAATGTAAAAATGTCAGATAAGGACTTGTAGTGTGTAATGTGGGTTACACTTGATACAATAAAGCTTGTTTCGGAGCAATTGGTTGCATATTTGAAAAGTTATTGAAGTTTTAATATGCTGAGAATTTTAAATGTAAAAATGTCAGTTTATGACTTGTAGTGTGTAATGTGGGTTACACTTGATACAATAAAGCTTGTTTCGGAGCAATTGGTTGCATATTTGAAAAGTTATTGAAGTTTTAATATGCTGAGAATTTTAAATGTAAAAATGTCAGTTTATGACTTGTAGTGTGTAATGTGGGTTACACTTGATACAATAAAGCTTGTTTCGGAGCAATTGGTTGCATATTTGAAAAGTTATTGAAGTTTTAATATGCTGAGAATTTTAAATGTAAAAATGTCAGTTTATGACTTGTAGTGTGTAATGTGGGTTACACTTGATACAATAAAGCTTGTTTCGGAGCAATTGGTTGCATATTTGAAAAGTTATTGAAGTTTTAATATGCTGAGAATTTTAAATGTAAAAATGTCAGTTTAGGACTTGTAGTGTGTAATGTGGGTTACACTTGATACAATAAAGCTTGTTTCGGAGCAATTGGTTGCATATTTGAAAAGTTATTGAAGTTTTAATATGCTGAGAATTTTAAATGTAAAAATGTCAGTTTAGGACTTGTAGTGTGTAATGTGGGTTACACTTGATACAATAAAGCTTGTTTCGGAGCAATTGGTTGCATATTTGAAAAGTTATTGAAGTTTTAATATGCTGAGAATTTTAAATGCAAAAATTTCAGTTTAGGACTTGTAGTGTGTAATGTGGGTTACACTTGATACAATAAAGCTTGTTTCGGAGCAATTGGTTGCATATTTGAAAAGTTATTGAAGTTTTAATATGCTGAGAATTTTAAATGTAAAAATGTCAGTTTATGACTTGTAGTGTGTAATGTGGGTTACACTTGATACAATAAAGCTTGTTTCGGAGCAATTGGTTGCATATTTGAAAAGTTATTGAAGTTTTAATATGCTGAGAATTTTAAATGTAAAAATGTCAGTTTATGACTTGTAGTGTGTAATGTGGGTTACACTTGATACAATAAAGCTTGTTTCGGAGCAATTGGTTGCATATTTGAAAAGTTATTGAAGTTTTAATATGCTGAGAATTTTAAATGTAAAAATGTCAGTTTATGACTTGTAGTGTGTAATGTGGGTTACACTTGATACAATAAAGCTTGTTTCGGAGCAATTGGTTGCATATTTGAAAAGTTATTGAAGTTTTAATATGCTGAGAATTTTAAATGTAAAAATGTCAGTTTAGGACTTGTAGTGTGTAATGTGGGTTACACTTGATACAATAAAGCTTGTTTCGGAGCAATTGGTTGCATATTTGAAAAGTTATTGAAGTTTTAATATGCTAAGAATTTTAAATGTAAAAATGTCAGATAAGGACTTGTAGTGTGTAATGTGGGTTACACTTGATACAATAAAGCTTGTTTCGGAGCAATTGGTTGCATATTTGAAAAGTTATTGAAGTTTTAATATGCTAAGAATTTTAAATGTAAAAATGTCAGATAAGGACTTGTAGTGTGTAATGTGGGTTACACTTGATACAATAAAGCTTGTTTCGGAGCAATTGGTTGCATATTTGAAAAGTTATTGAAGTTTTAATATGCTGAGAATTTTAAATGTAAAAATGTCAGTTTATGACTTGTAGTGTGTAATGTGGGTTACACTTGATACAATAAAGCTTGTTTCGGAGCAATTGGTTGCATATTTGAAAAGTTATTGAAGTTTTAATATGCTGAGAATTTTAAATGTAAAAATGTCAGTTTATGACTTGTAGTGTGTAATGTGGGTTACACTTGATACAATAAAGCTTGTTTCGGAGCAATTGGTTGCATATTTGAAAAGTTATTGAAGTTTTAATATGCTGAGAATTTTAAATGTAAAAATGTCAGTTTATGACTTGTAGTGTGTAATGTGGGTTACACTTGATACAATAAAGCTTGTTTCGGAGCAATTGGTTGCATATTTGAAAAGTTATTGAAGTTTTAATATGCTGAGAATTTTAAATGTAAAAATGTCAGTTTAGGACTTGTAGTGTGTAATGTGGGTTACACTTGATACAATAAAGCTTGTTTCGGAGCAATTGGTTGCATATTTGAAAAGTTATTGAAGTTTTAATATGCTGAGAATTTTAAATGCAAAAATGTCAGTTTAGGACTTGTAGTGTGTAATGTGGGTTACACTTGATACAATAAAGCTTGTTTCGGAGCAATTGGTTGCATATTTGAAAAGTTATTGAAGTTTTAATATGCTGAGAATTTTAAATGCAAAAATTTCAGTTTAGGACTTGTAGTGTGTAATGTGGGTTACACTTGATACAATAAAGCTTGTTTCGGAGCAATTGGTTGCATATTTGAAAAGTTATTGAAGTTTTAATATGCTGAGAATTTTAAATGTAAAAATGTCAGTTTATGACTTGTAGTGTGTAATGTGGGTTACACTTGATACAATAAAGCTTGTTTCGGAGCAATTGGTTGCATATTTGAAAAGTTATTGAAGTTTTAATATGCTGAGAATTTTAAATGTAAAAATGTCAGTTTAGGACTTGTAGTGTGTAATGTGGGTTACACTTGATACAATAAAGCTTGTTTCGGAGCAATTGGTTGCATATTTGAAAAGTTATTGAAGTTTTAATATGCTGAGAATTTTAAATGTAAAAATGTCAGTTTATGACTTGTAGTGTGTAATGTGGGTTACACTTGATACAATAAAGCTTGTTTCGGAGCAATTGGTTGCATATTTGAAAAGTTATTGAAGTTTTAATATGCTGAGAATTTTAAATGCAAAAATTTCAGTTTAGGACTTGTAGTGTGTAATGTGGGTTACACTTGATACAATAAAGCTTGTTTCGGAGCAATTGGTTGCATATTTGAAAAGTTATTGAAGTTTTAATATGCTGAGAATTTTAAATGTAAAAATGTCAGTTTATGACTTGTAGTGTGTAATGTGGGTTACACTTGATACAATAAAGCTTGTTTCGGAGCAATTGGTTGCATATTTGAAAAGTTATTGAAGTTTTAATATGCTGAGAATTTTAAATGTAAAAATGTCAGTTTAGGACTTGTAGTGTGTAATGTGGGTTACACTTGATACAATAAAGCTTGTTTCGGAGCAATTGGTTGCATATTTGAAAAGTTATTGAAGTTTTAATATGCTGAGAATTTTAAATGTAAAAATGTCAGTTTATGACTTGTAGTGTGTAATGTGGGTTACACTTGATACAATAAAGCTTGTTTCGGAGCAATTGGTTGCATATTTGAAAAGTTATTGAAGTTTTAATATGCTGAGAATTTTAAATGTAAAAATGTCAGTTTAGGACTTGTAGTGTGTAATGTGGGTTACACTTGATACAATAAAGCTTGTTTCGGAGCAATTGGTTGCATATTTGAAAAGTTATTGAAGTTTTAATATGCTAAGAATTTTAATAAAGCTTGTTTCGGAGCAATTGGTTGCATATTTGAAAAGTTATTGAAGTTTTAATATGCTGAGAATTTTAAATGTAAAAATGTCAGTTTATGACTTGTAGTGTGTAATGTGGGTTACACTTGATACAATAAAGCTTGTTTCGGAGCAATTGGTTGCATATTTGAAAAGTTATTGAAGTTTTAATATGCTGAGAATTTTAAATGTAAAAATGTCAGTTTAGGACTTGTAGTGTGTAATGTGGGTTACACTTGATACAATAAAGCTTGTTTCGGAGCAATTGGTTGCATATTTGAAAAGTTATTGAAGTTTTAATATGCTGAGAATTTTAAATGTAAAAATGTCAGATTAGGACTTGTAGTGTGTAATGTGGGTTACACTTGATACAATAAAGCTTGTTTCGGAGCAATTGGTTGCATATTTGAAAAGTTATTGAAGTTTTAATATGCTGAGAATTTTAAATGTAAAAATGTCAGTTTAGGACTTGTAGTGTGTAATGTGGGTTACACTTGATACAATAAAGCTTGTTTCGGAGCAATTGGTTGCATATTTGAAAAGTTATTGAAGTTTTAATATGCTGAGAATTTTAAATGTAAAAATGTCAGTTTATGACTTGTAGTGTGTAATGTGGGTTACACTTGATACAATAAAGCTTGTTTCGGAGCAATTGGTTGCATATTTGAAAAGTTATTGAAGTTTTAATATGCTGAGAATTTTAAATGTAAAAATGTCAGTTTATGACTTGTAGTGTGTAATGTGGGTTACACTTGATACAATAAAGCTTGTTTCGGAGCAATTGGTTGCATATTTGAAAAGTTATTGAAGTTTTAATATGCTGAGAATTTTAAATGTAAAAATGTCAGTTTATGACTTGTAGTGTGTAATGTGGGTTACACTTGATACAATAAAGCTTGTTTCGGAGCAATTGGTTGCATATTTGAAAAGTTATTGAAGTTTTAATATGCTGAGAATTTTAAATGTAAAAATGTCAGTTTAGGACTTGTAGTGTGTAATGTGGGTTACACTTGATACAATAAAGCTTGTTTCGGAGCAATTGGTTGCATATTTGAAAAGTTATTGAAGTTTTAATATGCTGAGAATTTTAAATGTAAAAATGTCAGTTTATGACTTGTAGTGTGTAATGTGGGTTACACTTGATACAATAAAGCTTGTTTCGGAGCAATTGGTTGCATATTTGAAAAGTTATTGAAGTTTTAATATGCTGAGAATTTTAAATGTAAAAATGTCAGTTTAGGACTTGTAGTGTGTAATGTGGGTTACACTTGATACAATAAAGCTTGTTTCGGAGCAATTGGTTGCATATTTGAAAAGTTATTGAAGTTTTAATATGCTGAGAATTTTAAATGTAAAAATGTCAGTTTATGACTTGTAGTGTGTAATGTGGGTTACACTTGATACAATAAAGCTTGTTTCGGAGCAATTGGTTGCATATTTGAAAAGTTATTGAAGTTTTAATATGCTGAGAATTTTAAATGTAAAAATGTCAGTTTAGGACTTGTAGTGTGTAATGTGGGTTACACTTGATACAATAAAGCTTGTTTCGGAGCAATTGGTTGCATATTTGAAAAGTTATTGAAGTTTTAATATGCTGAGAATTTTAAATGTAAAAATGTCAGTTTATGACTTGTAGTGTGTAATGTGGGTTACACTTGATACAATAAAGCTTGTTTCGGAGCAATTGGTTGCATATTTGAAAAGTTATTGAAGTTTTAATATGCTGAGAATTTTAAATGTAAAAATGTCAGTTTAGGACTTGTAGTGTGTAATGTGGGTTACACTTGATACAATAAAGCTTGTTTCGGAGCAATTGGTTGCATATTTGAAAAGTTATTGAAGTTTTAATATGCTGAGAATTTTAAATGTAAAAATGTCAGTTTATGACTTGTAGTGTGTAATGTGGGTTACACTTGATACAATAAAGCTTGTTTCGGAGCAATTGGTTGCATATTTGAAAAGTTATTGAAGTTTTAATATGCTGAGAATTTTAAATGTAAAAATGTCAGTTTAGGACTTGTAGTGTGTAATGTGGGTTACACTTGATACAATAAAGCTTGTTTCGGAGCAATTGGTTGCATATTTGAAAAGTTATTGAAGTTTTAATATGCTGAGAATTTTAAATGTAAAAATGTCAGTTTAGGACTTGTAGTGTGTAATGTGGGTTACACTTGATACAATAAAGCTTGTTTCGGAGCAATTGGTTGCATATTTGAAAAGTTATTGAAGTTTTAATATGCTGAGAATTTTAAATGTAAAAATGTCAGTTTAGGACTTGTAGTGTGTAATGTGGGTTACACTTGATACAATAAAGCTTGTTTCGGAGCAATTGGTTGCATATTTGAAAAGTTATTGAAGTTTTAATATGCTGAGAATTTTAAATGTAAAAATGTCAGTTTATGACTTGTAGTGTGTAATGTGGGTTACACTTGATACAATAAAGCTTGTTTCGGAGCAATTGGTTGCATATTTGAAAAGTTATTGAAGTTTTAATATGCTGAGAATTTTAAATGTAAAAATGTCAGTTTAGGACTTGTAGTGTGTAATGTGGGTTACACTTGATACAATAAAGCTTGTTTCGGAGCAATTGGTTGCATATTTGAAAAGTTATTGAAGTTTTAATATGCTGAGAATTTTAAATGTAAAAATGTCAGTTAAGGACTTGTAGTGTGTAATGTGGGTTACACTTGATACAATAAAGCTTGTTTCGGAGCAATTGGTTGCATATTTGAAAAGTTATTGAAGTTTTAATATGCTGAGAATTTTAAATGTAAAAATGTCAGTTTATGACTTGTAGTGTGTAATGTGGGTTACACTTGATACAATAAAGCTTGTTTCGGAGCAATTGGTTGCATATTTGAAAAGTTATTGAAGTTTTAATATGCTGAGAATTTTAAATGTAAAAATGTCAGTTTATGACTTGTAGTGTGTAATGTGGGTTACACTTGATACAATAAAGCTTGTTTCGGAGCAATTGGTTGCATATTTGAAAAGTTATTGAAGTTTTAATATGCTGAGAATTTTAAATGTAAAAATGTCAGTTTAGGACTTGTAGTGTGTAATGTGGGTTACACTTGATACAATAAAGCTTGTTTCGGAGCAATTGGTTGCATATTTGAAAAGTTATTGAAGTTTTAATATGCTGAGAATTTTAAATGTAAAAATGTCAGTTTAGGACTTGTAGTGTGTAATGTGGGTTACACTTGATACAATAAAGCTTGTTTCGGAGCAATTGGTTGCATATTTGAAAAGTTATTGAAGTTTTAATATGCTGAGAATTTTAAATGTAAAAATGTCAGTTTAGGACTTGTAGTGTGTAATGTGGGTTACACTTGATACAATAAAGCTTGTTTCGGAGCAATTGGTTGCATATTTGAAAAGTTATTGAAGTTTTAATATGCTGAGAATTTTAAATGTAAAAATGTCAGTTTAGGACTTGTAGTGTGTAATGTGGGTTACACTTGATACAATAAAGCTTGTTTCGGAGCAATTGGTTGCATATTTGAAAAGTTATTGAAGTTTTAATATGCTAAGAATTTTAAATGTAAAAATGTCAGTTAAGGACTTGTAGTGTGTAATGTGGGTTACACTTGATACAATAAAGCTTGTTTCGGAGCAATTGGTTGCATATTTGAAAAGTTATTGAAGTTTTAATATGCTGAGAATTTTAAATGTAAAAATGTCAGTTTATGACTTGTAGTGTGTAATGTGGGTTACACTTGATACAATAAAGCTTGTTTCGGAGCAATTGGTTGCATATTTGAAAAGTTATTGAAGTTTTAATATGCTGAGAATTTTAAATGTAAAAATGTCAGTTTAGGACTTGTAGTGTGTAATGTGGGTTACACTTGATACAATAAAGCTTGTTTCGGAGCAATTGGTTGCATATTTGAAAAGTTATTGAAGTTTTAATATGCTGAGAATTTTAAATGTAAAAATGTCAGATAAGGACTTGTAGTGTGTAATGTGGGTTACACTTGATACAATAAAGCTTGTTTCGGAGCAATTGGTTGCATATTTGAAAAGTTATTGAAGTTTTAATATGCTGAGAATTTTAAATGTAAAAATGTCAGTTTAGGACTTGTAGTGTGTAATGTGGGTTACACTTGATACAATAAAGCTTGTTTCGGAGCAATTGGTTGCATATTTGAAAAGTTATTGAAGTTTTAATATGCTAAGAATTTTAAATGTAAAAATGTCAGATAAGGACTTGTAGTGTGTAATGTGGGTTACACTTGATACAATAAAGCTTGTTTCGGAGCAATTGGTTGCATATTTGAAAAGTTATTGAAGTTTTAATATGCTGAGAATTTTAAATGTAAAAATGTCAGTTTATGACTTGTAGTGTGTAATGTGGGTTACACTTGATACAATAAAGCTTGTTTCGGAGCAATTGGTTGCATATTTGAAAAGTTATTGAAGTTTTAATATGCTGAGAATTTTAAATGTAAAAATGTCAGTTTAGGACTTGTAGTGTGTAATGTGGGTTACACTTGATACAATAAAGCTTGTTTCGGAGCAATTGGTTACATATTTGAAAAGTTATTGAAGTTTTAATATGCTGAGAATTTTAAATGCAAAAATGTCAGTTTAGGACTTGTAGTGTGTAATGTGGGTTACACTTGATACAATAAAGCTTGTTTCGGAGCAATTGGTTGCATATTTGAAAAGTTATTGAAGTTTTAATATGCTAAGAATTTTAAATGTAAAAATGTCAGATAAGGACTTGTAGTGTGTAATGTGGGTTACACTTGATACAATAAAGCTTGTTTCGGAGCAATTGGTTGCATATTTGAAAAGTTATTGAAGTTTTAATATGCTGAGAATTTTAAATGTAAAAATGTCAGTTTATGACTTGTAGTGTGTAATGTGGGTTACACTTGATACAATAAAGCTTGTTTCGGAGCAATTGGTTGCATATTTGAAAAGTTATTGAAGTTTTAATATGCTGAGAATTTTAAATGTAAAAATGTCAGTTTAGGACTTGTAGTGTGTAATGTGGGTTACACTTGATACAATAAAGCTTGTTTCGGAGCAATTGGTTGCATATTTGAAAAGTTATTGAAGTTTTAATATGCTAAGAATTTTAAATGTAAAAATGTCAGATAAGGACTTGTAGTGTGTAATGTGGGTTACACTTGATACAATAAAGCTTGTTTCGGAGCAATTGGTTGCATATTTGAAAAGTTATTGAAGTTTTAATATGCTGAGAATTTTAAATGTAAAAATGTCAGTTTATGACTTGTAGTGTGTAATGTGGGTTACACTTGATACAATAAAGCTTGTTTCGGAGCAATTGGTTGCATATTTGAAAAGTTATTGAAGTTTTAATATGCTGAGAATTTTAAATGTAAAAATGTCAGTTTAGGACTTGTAGTGTGTAATGTGGGTTACACTTGATACAATAAAGCTTGTTTCGGAGCAATTGGTTGCATATTTGAAAAGTTATTGAAGTTTTAATATGCTGAGAATTTTAAATGTAAAAATGTCAGATAAGGACTTGTAGTGTGTAATGTGGGTTACACTTGATACAATAAAGCTTGTTTCGGAGCAATTGGTTGCATATTTGAAAAGTTATTGAAGTTTTAATATGCTGAGAATTTTAAATGTAAAAATGTCAGTTTATGACTTGTAGTGTGTAATGTGGGTTACACTTGATACAATAAAGCTTGTTTCGGAGCAATTGGTTGCATATTTGAAAAGTTATTGAAGTTTTAATATGCTGAGAATTTTAAATGTAAAAATGTCAGTTTAGGACTTGTAGTGTGTAATGTGGGTTACACTTGATACAATAAAGCTTGTTTCGGAGCAATTGGTTGCATATTTGAAAAGTTATTGAAGTTTTAATATGCTAAGAATTTTAAATGTAAAAATGTCAGATAAGGACTTGTAGTGTGTAATGTGGGTTACACTTGATACAATAAAGCTTGTTTCGGAGCAATTGGTTGCATATTTGAAAAGTTATTGAAGTTTTAATATGCTGAGAATTTTAAATGTAAAAATGTCAGTTTATGACTTGTAGTGTGTAATGTGGGTTACACTTGATACAATAAAGCTTGTTTCGGAGCAATTGGTTGCATATTTGAAAAGTTATTGAAGTTTTAATATGCTGAGAATTTTAAATGTAAAAATGTCAGTTTAGGACTTGTAGTGTGTAATGTGGGTTACACTTGATACAATAAAGCTTGTTTCGGAGCAATTGGTTGCATATTTGAAAAGTTATTGAAGTTTTAATATGCTGAGAATTTTAAATGCAAAAATGTCAGTTTAGGACTTGTAGTGTGTAATGTGGGTTACACTTGATACAATAAAGCTTGTTTCGGAGCAATTGGTTGCATATTTGAAAAGTTATTGAAGTTTTAATATGCTAAGAATTTTAAATGTAAAAATGTCAGATAAGGACTTGTAGTGTGTAATGTGGGTTACACTTGATACAATAAAGCTTGTTTCGGAGCAATTGGTTGCATATTTGAAAAGTTATTGAAGTTTTAATATGCTGAGAATTTTAAATGTAAAAATGTCAGTTTATGACTTGTAGTGTGTAATGTGGGTTACACTTGATACAATAAAGCTTGTTTCGGAGCAATTGGTTGCATATTTGAAAAGTTATTGAAGTTTTAATATGCTGAGAATTTTAAATGTAAAAATGTCAGTTTAGGACTTGTAGTGTGTAATGTGGGTTACACTTGATACAATAAAGCTTGTTTCGGAGCAATTGGTTGCATATTTGAAAAGTTATTGAAGTTTTAATATGCTAAGAATTTTAAATGTAAAAATGTCAGATAAGGACTTGTAGTGTGTAATGTGGGTTACACTTGATACAATAAAGCTTGTTTCGGAGCAATTGGTTGCATATTTGAAAAGTTATTGAAGTTTTAATATGCTGAGAATTTTAAATGTAAAAATGTCAGTTTAGGACTTGTAGTGTGTAATGTGGGTTACACTTGATACAATAAAGCTTGTTTCGGAGCAATTGGTTGCATATTTGAAAAGTTATTGAAGTTTTAATATGCTGAGAATTTTAAATGTAAAAATGTCAGTTTATGACTTGTAGTGTGTAATGTGGGTTACACTTGATACAATAAAGCTTGTTTCGGAGCAATTGGTTGCATATTTGAAAAGTTATTGAAGTTTTAATATGCTGAGAATTTTAAATGCAAAAATGTCAGTTTAGGACTTGTAGTGTGTAATGTGGGTTACACTTGATACAATAAAGCTTGTTTCGGAGCAATTGGTTGCATATTTGAAAAGTTATTGAAGTTTTAATATGCTGAGAATTTTAAATGTAAAAATGTCAGATAAGGACTTGTAGTGTGTAATGTGGGTTACACTTGATACAATAAAGCTTGTTTCGGAGCAATTGGTTGCATATTTGAAAAGTTATTGAAGTTTTAATATGCTGAGAATTTTAAATGTAAAAATGTCAGTTTAGGACTTGTAGTGTGTAATGTGGGTTACACTTGATACAATAAAGCTTGTTTCGGAGCAATTGGTTGCATATTTGAAAAGTTATTGAAGTTTTAATATGCTGAGAATTTTAAATGTAAAAATGTCAGTTTAGGACTTGTAGTGTGTAATGTGGGTTACACTTGATACAATAAAGCTTGTTTCGGAGCAATTGGTTGCATATTTGAAAAGTTATTGAAGTTTTAATATGCTGAGAATTTTAAATGCAAAAATGTCAGTTTAGCACTTGTAGTGTGTAATGTGGGTTACACTTGATACAATAAAGCTTGTTTCGGAGCAATTGGTTGCATATTTGAAAAGTTATTGAAGTTTTAATATGCTGAGAATTTTAAATGTAAAAATGTCAGTTTATGACTTGTAGTGTGTAATGTGGGTTACACTTGATACAATAAAGCTTGTTTCGGAGCAATTGGTTGCATATTTGAAAAGTTATTGAAGTTTTAATATGCTGAGAATTTTAAATGTAAAAATGTCAGTTTAGGACTTGTAGTGTGTAATGTGGGTTACACTTGATACAATAAAGCTTGTTTCGGAGCAATTGGTTGCATATTTGAAAAGTTATTGAAGTTTTAATATGCTGAGAATTTTAAATGTAAAAATGTCAGTTTATGACTTGTAGTGTGTAATGTGGGTTACACTTGATACAATAAAGCTTGTTTCGGAGCAATTGGTTGCATATTTGAAAAGTTATTGAAGTTTTAATATGCTGAGAATTTTAAATGCAAAAATGTCAGTTTAGGACTTGTAGTGTGTAATGTGGGTTACACTTGATACAATAAAGCTTGTTTCGGAGCAATTGGTTGCATATTTGAAAAGTTATTGAAGTTTTAATATGCTGAGAATTTTAAATGTAAAAATGTCAGTTTATGACTTGTAGTGTGTAATGTGGGTTACACTTGATACAATAAAAGCTTGTTTCGGAGCAATTGGTTGCATATTTGAAAAGTTATTGAAGTTTTAATATGCTGAGAATTTTAAATGCAAAAATGTCAGTTTAGGACTTGTAGTGTGTAATGTGGGTTACACTTGATACAATAAAGCTTGTTTCGGAGCAATTGGTTGCATATTTGAAAAGTTATTGAAGTTTTAATATGCTGAGAATTTTAAATGTAAAAATGTCAGTTTATGACTTGTAGTGTGTAATGTGGGTTACACTTGATACAATAAAGCTTGTTTCGGAGCAATTGGTTGCATATTTGAAAAGTTATTGAAGTTTTAATATGCTGAGAATTTTAAATGTAAAAATGTCAGTTTAGGACTTGTAGTGTGTAATGTGGGTTACACTTGATACAATAAAGCTTGTTTCGGAGCAATTGGTTGCATATTTGAAAAGTTATTGAAGTTTTAATATGCTAAGAATTTTAATAAAGCTTGTTTCGGAGCAATTGGTTGCATATTTGAAAAGTTATTGAAGTTTTAATATGCTGAGAATTTTAAATGTAAAAATGTCAGTTTATGACTTGTAGTGTGTAATGTGGGTTACACTTGATACAATAAAGCTTGTTTCGGAGCAATTGGTTGCATATTTGAAAAGTTATTGAAGTTTTAATATGCTGAGAATTTTAAATGTAAAAATGTCAGTTTAGGACTTGTAGTGTGTAATGTGGGTTACACTTGATACAATAAAGCTTGTTTCGGAGCAATTGGTTGCATATTTGAAAAGTTATTGAAGTTTTAATATGCTGAGAATTTTAAATGTAAAAATGTCAGTTAAGGACTTGTAGTGTGTAATGTGGGTTACACTTGATACAATAAAGCTTGTTTCGGAGCAATTGGTTGCATATTTGAAAAGTTATTGAAGTTTTAATATGCTAAGAATTTTAAATGTAAAAATGTCAGATAAGGACTTGTAGTGTGTAATGTGGGTTACACTTGATACAATAAAGCTTGTTTCGGAGCAATTGGTTGCATATTTGAAAAGTTATTGAAGTTTTAATATGCTGAGAATTTTAAATGTAAAAATGTCAGTTTATGACTTGTAGTGTGTAATGTGGGTTACACTTGATACAATAAAGCTTGTTTCGGAGCAATTGGTTGCATATTTGAAAAGTTATTGAAGTTTTAATATGCTGAGAATTTTAAATGTAAAAATGTCAGTTTATGACTTGTAGTGTGTAATGTGGGTTACACTTGATACAATAAAGCTTGTTTCGGAGCAATTGGTTGCATATTTGAAAAGTTATTGAAGTTTTAATATGCTGAGAATTTTAAATGTAAAAATGTCAGTTATCTGTCTCGCGTGTGTAATGTGGGTTACACTTGATACAATAAAACTTGTTTCGGAGCAATTGGTTGCATATTTGAAAAGTTATTGAAGTTTTAATATGCTGAGAATTTTAAATGTAAAAATGTCAGATAAGGACTTGTAGTGTGTAATGTGGGTTACACTTGATACAATAAAGCTTGTTTCGGAGCAATTGGTTGCATATTTGAAAAGTTATTGAAGTTTTAATATGCTAAGAATTTTAAATGTAAAAATGTCAGATAAGGACTTGTAGTGTGTAATGTGGGTTACACTTGATACAATAAAGCTTGTTTCGGAGCAATTGGTTGCATATTTGAAAAGTTATTGAAGTTTTAATATGCTGAGAATTTTAAATGTAAAAATGTCAGTTTATGACTTGTAGTGTGTAATGTGGGTTACACTTGATACAATAAAGCTTGTTTCGGAGCAATTGGTTGCATATTTGAAAAGTTATTGAAGTTTTAATATGCTGAGAATTTTAAATGTAAAAATGTCAGTTTATGACTTGTAGTGTGTAATGTGGGTTACACTTGATACAATAAAGCTTGTTTCGGAGCAATTGGTTGCATATTTGAAAAGTTATTGAAGTTTTAATATGCTGAGAATTTTAAATGTAAAAATGTCAGTTTATGACTTGTAGTGTGTAATGTGGGTTACACTTGATACAATAAAACTTGTTTCGGAGCAATTGGTTGCATATTTGAAAAGTTATTGAAGTTTTAATATGCTGAGAATTTTAAATGTAAAAATGTCAGTTTAGGACTTGTAGTGTGTAATGTGGGTTACACTTGATACAATAAAGCTTGTTTCGGAGCAATTGGTTGCATATTTGAAAAGTTATTGAAGTTTTAATATGCTGAGAATTTTAAATGCAAAAATGTCAGTTTAGGACTTGTAGTGTGTAATGTGGGTTACACTTGATACAATAAAGCTTGTTTCGGAGCAATTGGTTGCATATTTGAAAAGTTATTGAAGTTTTAATATGCTGAGAATTTTAAATGCAAAAATTTCAGTTTAGGACTTGTAGTGTGTAATGTGGGTTACACTTGATACAATAAAGCTTGTTTCGGAGCAATTGGTTGCATATTTGAAAAGTTATTGAAGTTTTAATATGCTGAGAATTTTAAATGTAAAAATGTCAGTTTATGACTTGTAGTGTGTAATGTGGGTTACACTTGATACAATAAAGCTTGTTTCGGAGCAATTGGTTGCATATTTGAAAAGTTATTAAAGTTTTAATATGCTGAGAATTTTAAATGTAAAAATGTCAGTTTAGGACTTGTAGTGTGTAATGTGGGTTACACTTGATACAATAAAGCTTGTTTCGGAGCAATTGGTTGCATATTTGAAAAGTTATTGAAGTTTTAATATGCTGAGAATTTTAAATGTAAAAATGTCAGTTTATGACTTGTAGTGTGTAATGTGGGTTACACTTGATACAATAAAACTTGTTTCGGAGCAATTGGTTGCATATTTGAAAAGTTATTGAAGTTTTAATATGCTGAGAATTTTAAATGCAAAAATTTCAGTTTAGGACTTGTAGTGTGTAATGTGGGTTACACTTGATACAATAAAGCTTGTTTCGGAGCAATTGGTTGCATATTTGAAAAGTTATTGAAGTTTTAATATGCTGAGAATTTTAAATGTAAAAATGTCAGTTTATGACTTGTAGTGTGTAATGTGGGTTACACTTGATACAATAAAGCTTGTTTCGGAGCAATTGGTTGCATATTTGAAAAGTTATTAAAGTTTTAATATGCTGAGAATTTTAAATGTAAAAATGTCAGTTTAGGACTTGTAGTGTGTAATGTGGGTTACACTTGATACAATAAAGCTTGTTTCGGAGCAATTGGTTGCATATTTGAAAAGTTATTGAAGTTTTAATATGCTGAGAATTTTAAATGTAAAAATGTCAGTTTAGGACTTGTAGTGTGTAATGTGGGTTACACTTGATACAATAAAGCTTGTTTCGGAGCAATTGGTTGCATATTTGAAAAGTTATTGAAGTTTTAATATGCTAAGAATTTTAAATGTAAAAATGTCAGATAAGGACTTGTAGTGTGTAATGTGGGTTACACTTGATACAATAAAGCTTGTTTCGGAGCAATTGGTTGCATATTTGAAAAGTTATTGAAGTTTTAATATGCTGAGAATTTTAAATGTAAAAATGTCAGTTTATGACTTGTAGTGTGTAATGTGGGTTACACTTGATACAATAAAGCTTGTTTCGGAGCAATTGGTTGCATATTTGAAAAGTTATTGAAGTTTTAATATGCTGAGAATTTTAAATGTAAAAATGTCAGTTTAGGACTTGTAGTGTGTAATGTGGGTTACACTTGATACAATAAAGCTTGTTTCGGAGCAATTGGTTGCATATTTGAAAAGTTATTGAAGTTTTAATATGCTAAGAATTTTAAATGTAAAAATGTCAGATAAGGACTTGTAGTGTGTAATGTGGGTTACACTTGATACAATAAAGCTTGTTTCGGAGCAATTGGTTGCATATTTGAAAAGTTATTGAAGTTTTAATATGCTGAGAATTTTAAATGTAAAAATGTCAGTTTATGACTTGTAGTGTGTAATGTGGGTTACACTTGATACAATAAAGCTTGTTTCGGAGCAATTGGTTGCATATTTGAAAAGTTATTGAAGTTTTAATATGCTGAGAATTTTAAATGTAAAAATGTCAGTTTAGGACTTGTAGTGTGTAATGTGGGTTACACTTGATACAATAAAGCTTGTTTCGGAGCAATTGGTTGCATATTTGAAAAGTTATTGAAGTTTTAATATGCTAAGAATTTTAAATGTAAAAATGTCAGATAAGGACTTGTAGTGTGTAATGTGGGTTACACTTGATACAATAAAGCTTGTTTCGGAGCAATTGGTTGCATATTTGAAAAGTTATTGAAGTTTTAATATGCTGAGAATTTTAAATGTAAAAATGTCAGTTTATGACTTGTAGTGTGTAATGTGGGTTACACTTGATACAATAAAGCTTGTTTCGGAGCAATTGGTTGCATATTTGAAAAGTTATTGAAGTTTTAATATGCTGAGAATTTTAAATGTAAAAATGTCAGTTTAGGACTTGTAGTGTGTAATGTGGGTTACACTTGATACAATAAAGCTTGTTTCGGAGCAATTGGTTGCATATTTGAAAAGTTATTGAAGTTTTAATATGCTGAGAATTTTAAATGCAAAAATGTCAGTTTAGGACTTGTAGTGTGTAATGTGGGTTACACTTGATACAATAAAGCTTGTTTCGGAGCAATTGGTTGCATATTTGAAAAGTTATTGAAGTTTTAATATGCTGAGAATTTTAAATGTAAAAATGTCAGTTTATGACTTGTAGTGTGTAATGTGGGTTACACTTGATACAATAAAGCTTGTTTCGGAGCAATTGGTTGCATATTTGAAAAGTTATTGAAGTTTTAATATGCTGAGAATTTTAAATGTAAAAATGTCAGTTTAGGACTTGTAGTGTGTAATGTGGGTTACACTTGATACAATAAAGCTTGTTTCGGAGCAATTGGTTACATATTTGAAAAGTTATTGAAGTTTTAATATGCTGAGAATTTTAAATGCAAAAATGTCAGTTTAGGACTTGTAGTGTGTAATGTGGGTTACACTTGATACAATAAAGCTTGTTTCGGAGCAATTGGTTGCATATTTGAAAAGTTATTGAAGTTTTAATATGCTAAGAATTTTAAATGTAAAAATGTCAGATAAGGACTTGTAGTGTGTAATGTGGGTTACACTTGATACAATAAAGCTTGTTTCGGAGCAATTGGTTGCATATTTGAAAAGTTATTGAAGTTTTAATATGCTGAGAATTTTAAATGTAAAAATGTCAGTTTATGACTTGTAGTGTGTAATGTGGGTTACACTTGATACAATAAAGCTTGTTTCGGAGCAATTGGTTGCATATTTGAAAAGTTATTGAAGTTTTAATATGCTGAGAATTTTAAATGCAAAAATGTCAGTTTATGACTTGTAGTGTGTAATGTGGGTTACACTTGATACAATAAAGCTTGTTTCGGAGCAATTGGTTGCATATTTGAAAAGTTATTGAAGTTTTAATATGCTGAGAATTTTAAATGTAAAAATGTCAGTTTATGACTTGTAGTGTGTAATGTGGGTTACACTTGATACAATAAAGCTTGTTTCGGAGCAATTGGTTGCATATTTGAAAAGTTATTGAAGTTTTAATATGCTAAGAATTTTAAATGTAAAAATGTCAGATAAGGACTTGTAGTGTGTAATGTGGGTTACACTTGATACAATAAAGCTTGTTTCGGAGCAATTGGTTGCATATTTGAAAAGTTATTGAAGTTTTAATATGCTGAGAATTTTAAATGTAAAAATGTCAGTTTAGGACTTGTAGTGTGTAATGTGGGTTACACTTGATACAATAAAGCTTGTTTCGGAGCAATTGGTTGCATATTTGAAAAGTTATTGAAGTTTTAATATGCTAAGAATTTTAAATGTAAAAATGTCAGATAAGGACTTGTAGTGTGTAATGTGGGTTACACTTGATACAATAAAGCTTGTTTCGGAGCAATTGGTTGCATATTTGAAAAGTTATTGTATTAGCTTAATGCAAAAATGTCAGTTTAGGACTTGAAGTGTGTAATGTGGGTTACACTTGATACAATAAAGCTTGTTTCGGAGCAATTGGTTGCATATTTGAAAAGTTATTGAAGTTTTAATATGCTGAGAATTTTAAATGTAAAAATGTCAGTTTAGGACTTGTAGTGTGTAATGTGGGTTACACTTGATACAATAAAGCTTGTTTCGGAGCAATTGGTTGCATATTTGAAAAGTTATTGAAGTTTTAATATGCTGAGAATTTTAAATGTAAAAATGTCAGTTTAGGACTTGTAGTGTGTAATGTTGGGTTACACTTGATACAATAAAGCTTGTTTCGGAGCAATTGGTTGCATATTTGAAAAGTTATTGAAGTTTTAATATGCTGAGAATTTTAAATGCTAAAATGTCAGTTTAGGACTTGTAGTGTGTAATGTGGGTTACACTTGATACAATAAAGCTTGTTTCGGAGCAATTGGTTGCATATTTGAAAAGTTATTGAAGTTTTAATATGCTGAGAATTTTAAATGTAAAAATGTCAGTTTAGGACTTGTAGTGTGTAATGTGGGTTACACTTGATACAATAAAGCTTGTTCGGAGCAATTGGTTGCATATTTGAAAAGTTATTGAAGTTTTAATATGCTGAGAATTTTAAATGTAAAATGTCAGTTTAGGACTTGTAGTGTGTAATGTGGGTTACACTTGATACAATAAAGCTTGTTTCGGAGCAATTGGTTGCATATTTGAAAAGTTATTGAAGTTTTATATGCTGAGAATTTTAAATGCAAAAATGTCAGTTTAGGACTTGTAGTGTGTAATGTGGGTTACACTTGATACAATAAAGCTTGTTTCGGAGCAATTGGTTGCATATTTGAAAAGTTATTGAAGTTTTAATATGCTGAGAATTTTAAATGTAAAAATGTCAGTTTAGGACTTGTAGTGTGTAATGTGGGTTACACTTGATACAATGAAGTTTTAATATGCTGAGAATTTTAATGCAAAAATGTCAGTTTAGGACTTGTAGTGTGTAATGATCTGTCTCGCGTGTTGATACAATAAAGCTTGTTTCGGAGCAATTGGTTGCATATTTGAAAAGTTATTGAAGTTTTAATATGCTGAGAATTTTAATTTCAGTTTAGGACTTGTAGTGTGTAATGTGGGTTACACTTGATACAAAAAAGCTTGTTTCGGAGCAATTGGTTGCATATTTGAAAAGTTATTGAAGTTTTAATATGCTGAGAATTTTAATTTCAGTTTAGGACTTGTAGTGTGTAATGTGGGTTACACTTGATACAATAAAGCTTGTTTCGGAGCAATTGGTGGCATATTTGAAAAGTTATTGAAGTTTTAATATGCTGAGAATTTTAATTTCAGTTTAGGACTTGTAGTGTGTAATGTGGGTTACACTTGATACAATAAAGCTTGTTTCGGAGCAATTGGTGGCATATTTGAAAAGTTATTGAAGTTTTAATATGCTAAGAGTTTTAAATGTAAAATTGTCAGTTTAGGACTTGTAGTGTGTAATGTGGGTTACACTTGATACAATAAAACTTGTTTCGGAGCAATTGGTTGCATATTTGAAAAGTTATTGAAGTTTTAATATGCTGAGAATTTTAAATGCGAAAATGTCAGTTTAGGACTTGTAGTGTGTAATGTGGGTTACACTTGATACAATAAAGCTTGTTTCGGAGCAATTGGTTGCATATTTGAAAAGTTATTGAAGTTTTAATATGCTGAGAATTTTAAATGCAAAAATGTCAGTTTAGGACTTGTAGTGTGTAATGTGGGTTACACTTGATACAATAAAACTTGTTTCGGAGCAATTGGTTGCATATTTGAAAAGTTATTGAAGTTTTAATATGCTGAGAATTTTAAATGCGAAAATGTCAGTTTAGGACTTGTAGTGTGTAATGTGGGTTACACTTGATACAATAAAGCTTGTTTCGGAGCAATTGGTTGCATATTTGAAAAGTTATTGAAGTTTTAATATGCTGAGAATTTTAAATGCAAAAATGTCAGTTTAGGACTTGTAGTGTGTAATGTGGGTTACACTTGATACAATAAAGCTTGTTTCGGAGCAATTGGTTGCATATTTGAAAAGTTATTGAAGTTTTAATATGCTGAGAATTTTAAATGTGAAAATGTCAGTTTAGGACTTGTAGTGTGTAATGTGGGTTACACTTGATACAATAAAGCTTGTTTCGGAGCAATTGCTTGCATATTTGAAAAGTTATTGAAGTTTTAATGTGCTGAGAATTTTAAATGTAAAAATGTCAGTTTAGGACTTGTAGTGTGTAATGTGGGTTACACTTGATACAATAAAGCTTGTTTCGGAGCAATTGGTTGCATATTTGAAAAGTTATTGAAGTTTTAATATGCTGAGAATTTTAAATGTAAAAATGTCAGTTTAGGACTTGTAGTGTGTAATGTGGGTTACACTTGATACAATAAAGCTTGTTTCGGAGCAATTGGTTGCATATTTGAAAAGTTATTGAAGTTTTAATATGCTGAGAATTTTAAATGTGAAAATGTCAGTTTAGGACTTGTAGTGTGTAATGTGGGTTACAATTGATACAATAAAGCTTGTTTCGGAGCAATTGGTTGCATATTTGAAAAGTTATTGAAGTTTTAATGTGCTGAGAATTTTAAATGTAAAAATGTCAGTTTAGGACTTGTAGTGTGTAATGTGGGTTACACTTGATACAATAAAGCTTGTTTCGGAGCAATTGGTTGCATATTTGAAAAGTTATTGAAGTTTTAATATGCTGAGAATTTTAAATGTAAAAATGTCAGTTTAGGACTTGTAGTGTGTAATGTGGGTTACACTTGATACAATAAAGCTTGTTTCGGAGCAATTGGTTGCATATTTGAAAAGTTATTGAAGTTTTAATATGCTGAGAATTTTAAATGTGAAAATGTCAGTTTAGGACTTGTAGTGTGTAATGTGGGTTACAATTGATACAATAAAGCTTGTTTCGGAGCAATTGGTTGCATATTTGAAAAGTTATTGAAGTTTTAATGTGCTGAGAATTTTAAATGTAAAAATGTCAGTTTAGGACTTGTAGTGTGTAATGTGGGTTACACTTGATACAATAAAGCTTGTTTCGGAGCAATTGGTTGCATATTTGAAAAGTTATTGAAGTTTTAATATGCTGAGAATTTTAAATGCAAAAATTTCAGTTTAGGACTTGTAGTGTGTAATGTGGGTTACACTTGATACAATTGAAGTTTTAATATGCTGAGAATTTTAAATGCAAAAATGTCAGTTTAGGACTTGTAGTGTGTAATGTGGGTTACACTTGATACAAAAAAGCTTGTTTCGGAGCAATTGGTTGCATATTTGAAAAGTTATTGAAGTTTTAATATGCTGAGAATTTTAATTTCAGTTTAGGACTTGTAGTGTGTAATGTGGGTTACACTTGATACAATAAAGCTTGTTTCGGAGCAATTGGTGGCATATTTGAAAAGTTATTGAAGTTTTAATATGCTGAGAATTTTAAATGCGAAAATGTCAGTTTAGGACTTGTAGTGTGTAATGTGGGTTACACTTGATACAATAAAGCTTGTTTCGGAGCAATTGGTTGCATATTTGAAAAGTTATTGAAGTTTTAATATGCTGAGAATTTTAATTTCAGTTTAGGACTTGTAGTGTGTAATGTGGGTTACACTTGATACAATAAAGCTTGTTTCGGAGCAATTGGTGGCATATTTGAAAAGTTATTGAAGTTTTAATATGCTGAGAATTTTAATTTCAGTTTAGGACTTGTAGTGTGTAATGTGGGTTACACTTGATACAATAAAGCTTGTTTCGGAGCAATTGGTGGCATATTTGAAAAGTTATTGAAGTTTTAATATGCTGAGAATTTTAAATGCGAAAATGTCAGTTTAGGACTTGTAGTGTGTAATGTGGGTTACACTTGATACAATAAAGCTTGTTTCGGAGCAATTGGTTGCATATTTGAAAAGTTATTGAAGTTTTAATATGCTGAGAATTTTAATTTCAGTTTAGGACTTGTAGTGTGTAATGTGGGTTACACTTGATACAATAAAGCTTGTTTCGGAGCAATTGGTGGTATATTTGAAAAGTTATTGAAGTTTTAATATGCTAAGAGTTTTAAATGTAAAATTGTCAGTTTAGGACTTGTAGTGTGTAATGTGGGTTACACTTGATACAATAAAACTTGTTTCGGAGCAATTGGTTGCATATTTGAAAAGTTATTGAAGTTTTAATATGCTGAGAATTTTAAATGCGAAAATGTCAGTTTAGGACTTGTAGTGTGTAATGTGGGTTACACTTGATACAATAAAGCTTGTTTCGGAGCAATTGGTTGCATATTTGAAAAGTTATTGAAGTTTTAATATGCTGAGAATTTTAAATGCAAAAATGTCAGTTTAGGACTTGTAGTGTGTAATGTGGGTTACAATTGATACAATAAAGCTTGTTTCGGAGCAATTGGTTGCATATTTGAAAAGTTATTGAAGTTTTAATGTGCTGAGAATTTTAAATGTAAAAATGTCAGTTTAGGACTTGTAGTGTGTAATGTGGGTTACACTTGATACAATAAAGCTTGTTTCGGAGCAATTGGTTGCATATTTGAAAAGTTATTGAAGTTTTAATATGCTGAGAATTTTAAATGTAAAAATGTCAGTTTAGGACTTGTAGTGTGTAATGTGGGTTACACTTGATACAATAAAGCTTGTTTCGGAGCAATTGGTTGCATATTTGAAAAGTTATTGAAGTTTTAATATGCTGAGAATTTTAAATGTGAAAATGTCAGTTTAGGACTTGTAGTGTGTAATGTGGGTTACAATTGATACAATAAAGCTTGTTTCGGAGCAATTGGTTGCATATTTGAAAAGTTATTGAAGTTTTAATGTGCTGAGAATTTTAAATGTAAAAATGTCAGTTTAGGACTTGTAGTGTGTAATGTGGGTTACACTTGATACAATAAAGCTTGTTTCGGAGCAATTGGTTGCATATTTGAAAAGTTATTGAAGTTTTAATATGCTGAGAATTTTAAATGCAAAAATTTCAGTTTAGGACTTGTAGTGTGTAATGTGGGTTACACTTGATACAATTGAAGTTTTAATATGCTGAGAATTTTAAATGCAAAAATGTCAGTTTAGGACTTGTAGTGTGTAATGTGGGTTACACTTGATACAAAAAAGCTTGTTTCGGAGCAATTGGTTGCATATTTGAAAAGTTATTGAAGTTTTAATATGCTGAGAATTTTAATTTCAGTTTAG
Organism: Trichomycterus rosablanca; assembly: GCF_030014385.1. NCBI lineage: Eukaryota > Metazoa > Chordata > Actinopteri > Siluriformes > Trichomycteridae > Trichomycterus > Trichomycterus rosablanca. The sequence continues at coordinate 28,829 of NW_026947077.1, read as the reverse complement.
GACTTGTAGTGTGTAATGTGGGTTACACTTGATACAATAAAGCTTGTTTCGGAGCAATTGGTGGCATATTTGAAAAGTTATTGAAGTTTTAATATGCTGAGAATTTTAAATGCGAAAATGTCAGTTTAGGACTTGTAGTGTGTAATGTGGGTTACACTTGATACAATAAAGCTTGTTTCGGAGCAATTGGTTGCATATTTGAAAAGTTATTGAAGTTTTAATATGCTGAGAATTTTAATTTCAGTTTAGGACTTGTAGTGTGTAATGTGGGTTACACTTGATACAATAAAGCTTGTTTCGGAGCAATTGGTGGTATATTTGAAAAGTTATTGAAGTTTTAATATGCTAAGAGTTTTAAATGTAAAATTGTCAGTTTAGGACTTGTAGTGTGTAATGTGGGTTACACTTGATACAATAAAACTTGTTTCGGAGCAATTGGTTGCATATTTGAAAAGTTATTGAAGTTTTAATATGCTGAGAATTTTAAATGCGAAAATGTCAGTTTAGGACTTGTAGTGTGTAATGTGGGTTACACTTGATACAATAAAGCTTGTTTCGGAGCAATTGGTTGCATATTTGAAAAGTTATTGAAGTTTTAATATGCTGAGAATTTTAAATGCAAAAATGTCAGTTTAGGACTTGTAGTGTGTAATGTGGGTTACAATTGATACAATAAAGCTTGTTTCGGAGCAATTGGTTGCATATTTGAAAAGTTATTGAAGTTTTAATGTGCTGAGAATTTTAAATGTAAAAATGTCAGTTTAGGACTTGTAGTGTGTAATGTGGGTTACACTTGATACAATAAAGCTTGTTTCGGAGCAATTGGTTGCATATTTGAAAAGTTATTGAAGTTTTAATATGCTGAGAATTTTAAATGTAAAAATGTCAGTTTAGGACTTGTAGTGTGTAATGTGGGTTACACTTGATACAATAAAGCTTGTTTCGGAGCAATTGGTTGCATATTTGAAAAGTTATTGAAGTTTTAATATGCTGAGAATTTTAAATGTGAAAATGTCAGTTTAGGACTTGTAGTGTGTAATGTGGGTTACAATTGATACAATAAAGCTTGTTTCGGAGCAATTGGTTGCATATTTGAAAAGTTATTGAAGTTTTAATGTGCTGAGAATTTTAAATGTAAAAATGTCAGTTTAGGACTTGTAGTGTGTAATGTGGGTTACACTTGATACAATAAAGCTTGTTTCGGAGCAATTGGTTGCATATTTGAAAAGTTATTGAAGTTTTAATATGCTGAGAATTTTAAATGCAAAAATTTCAGTTTAGGACTTGTAGTGTGTAATGTGGGTTACACTTGATACAATTGAAGTTTTAATATGCTGAGAATTTTAAATGCAAAAATGTCAGTTTAGGACTTGTAGTGTGTAATGTGGGTTACACTTGATACAAAAAAGCTTGTTTCGGAGCAATTGGTTGCATATTTGAAAAGTTATTGAAGTTTTAATATGCTGAGAATTTTAATTTCAGTTTAGGACTTGTAGTGTGTAATGTGGGTTACACTTGATACAATAAAGCTTGTTTCGGAGCAATTGGTGGCATATTTGAAAAGTTATTGAAGTTTTAATATGCTGAGAATTTTAAATGCGAAAATGTCAGTTTAGGACTTGTAGTGTGTAATGTGGGTTACACTTGATACAATAAAGCTTGTTTCGGAGCAATTGGTTGCATATTTGAAAAGTTATTGAAGTTTTAATATGCTGAGAATTTTAATTTCAGTTTAGGACTTGTAGTGTGTAATGTGGGTTACACTTGATACAATAAAGCTTGTTTCGGAGCAATTGGTGGCATATTTGAAAAGTTATTGAAGTTTTAATATGCTGAGAATTTTAATTTCAGTTTAGGACTTGTAGTGTGTAATGTGGGTTACACTTGATACAATAAAGCTTGTTTCGGAGCAATTGGTGGCATATTTGAAAAGTTATTGAAGTTTTAATATGCTGAGAATTTTAAATGCGAAAATGTCAGTTTAGGACTTGTAGTGTGTAATGTGGGTTACACTTGATACAATAAAGCTTGTTTCGGAGCAATTGGTTGCATATTTGAAAAGTTATTGAAGTTTTAATATGCTGAGAATTTTAATTTCAGTTTAGGACTTGTAGTGTGTAATGTGGGTTACACTTGATACAATAAAGCTTGTTTCGGAGCAATTGGTGGTATATTTGAAAAGTTATTGAAGTTTTAATATGCTAAGAGTTTTAAATGTAAAATTGTCAGTTTAGGACTTGTAGTGTGTAATGTGGGTTACACTTGATACAATAAAACTTGTTTCGGAGCAATTGGTTGCATATTTGAAAAGTTATTGAAGTTTTAATATGCTGAGAATTTTAAATGCGAAAATGTCAGTTTAGGACTTGTAGTGTGTAATGTGGGTTACACTTGATACAATAAAGCTTGTTTCGGAGCAATTGGTTGCATATTTGAAAAGTTATTGAAGTTTTAATATGCTGAGAATTTTAAATGCAAAAATGTCAGTTTAGGACTTGTAGTGTGTAATGTGGGTTACACTTGATACAATAAAGCTTGTTTCGGAGCAATTGGTTGCATATTTGAAAAGTTATTGAAGTTTTAATATGCTGAGAATTTTAAATGCGAAAATGTCAGTTTAGGACTTGTAGTGTGTAATGTGGGTTACACTTGATACAATAAAGCTTGTTTCGGAGCAATTGGTTGCATATTTGAAAAGTTATTGAAGTTTTAATATGCTGAGAATTTTAAATGCGAAAATGTCAGTTTAGGACTTGTAGTGTGTAATGTGGGTTACACTTGATACAATAAAGCTGGTTTCGGAGCAATTGGTTGCATATTTGAGAAGTTATTGAAGTTTTAATATGCTAAGAATTTTAAATGTAAAAATGTCAGTTTAGGACTTGTAGTGTGTAATGTGGGTTACACTTGATACAATAAAGCTTGTTTCGGAGCAATTGGTTGCATATTTGAAAAGTTATTGAAGTTTTAATATGCTGAGAATTTTAAATGTGAAAATGTCAGTTTAGGACTTGTAGTGTGTAATGTGGGTTACACTTGATACAATAAAGCTTGTTTCGGAGCAATTGGTTGCATATTTGAAAAGTTATTGAAGTTTTAATATGCTGAGAATTTTAAATGCGAAAATGTCAGTTTAGGACTTGTAGTGTGTAATGTGGGTTACACTTGATACAATAAAGCTTGTTTCGGAGCAATTGGTTGCATATTTGAAAAGTTATTGAAGTTTTAATATGCTGAGAATTTTAAATGCAAAAATGTCAGTTTAGGACTTGTAGTGTGTAATGTGGGTTACACTTGATACAATAAAGCTTGTTTCGGAGCAATTGGTTGCATATTTGAAAAGTTATTGAAGTTTTAATATGCTGAGAATTTTAAATTCAAAAATGTCAGTTTAGGACTTGTAGTGTGTAATGTGGGTTACACTTGATACAATAAAGCTTGTTTCGGAGCAATTGGTTGCATATTTGAAAAGTTATTGAAGTTTTAATATGCTGAGAATTTTAAATGCGAAAATGTCAGTTTAGGACTTGTAGTGTGTAATGTGGGTTACACTTGATACAATAAAGCTTGTTTCGGAGCAATTGGTGGCATATTTGAAAAGTTATTGAAGTTTTAATATGCTGAGAATTTTAAATGCGAAAATGTCAGTTTAGGACTTGTAGTGTGTAATGTGGGTTACACTTGATACAATAAAGCTTGTTTCGGAGCAATTGGTTGCATATTTGAAAAGTTATTGAAGTTTTAATATGCTGAGAATTTTAATTTCAGTTTAGGACTTGTAGTGTGTAATGTGGGTTACACTTGATACAATAAAGCTTGTTTCGGAGCAATTGGTGGTATATTTGAAAAGTTATTGAAGTTTTAATATGCTAAGAGTTTTAAATGTAAAATTGTCAGTTTAGGACTTGTAGTGTGTAATGTGGGTTACACTTGATACAATAAAACTTGTTTCGGAGCAATTGGTTGCATATTTGAAAAGTTATTGAAGTTTTAATATGCTGAGAATTTTAAATGCGAAAATGTCAGTTTAGGACTTGTAGTGTGTAATGTGGGTTACACTTGATACAATAAAGCTTGTTTCGGAGCAATTGGTTGCATATTTGAAAAGTTATTGAAGTTTTAATATGCTGAGAATTTTAAATGCAAAAATGTCAGTTTAGGACTTGTAGTGTGTAATGTGGGTTACACTTGATACAATAAAGCTTGTTTCGGAGCAATTGGTTGCATATTTGAAAAGTTATTGAAGTTTTAATATGCTGAGAATTTTAAATGCAAAAATGTCAGTTTAGGACTTGTAGTGTGTAATGTGGGTTACACTTGATACAATAAAGCTTGTTTCGGAGCAATTGGTTGCATATTTGAAAAGTTATTGAAGTTTTAATGTGCTGAGAATTTTAAATGTAAAAATGTCAGTTTAGGACTTGTAGTGTGTAATGTGGGTTACACTTGATACAATAAAGCTTGTTTCGGAGCAATTGGTTGCATATTTGAAAAGTTATTGAAGTTTTAATATGCTGAGAATTTTAAATGCAAAAATTTCAGTTTAGGACTTGTAGTGTGTAATGTGGGTTACACTTGATACAATAAAGCTTGTTTCGGAGCAATTGGTTGCATATTTGAAAAGTTATTGAAGTTTTAATATGCTGAGAATTTTAAATGCGAAAATGTCAGTTTAGGACTTGTAGTGTGTAATGTGGGTTACACTTGATACAATAAAGCTTGTTTCGGAGCAATTGGTTGCATATTTGAAAAGTTATTGAAGTTTTAATATGCTGAGAATTTTAAATGCAAAAATGTCAGTTTAGGACTTGTAGTGTGTAATGTGGGTTACACTTGATACAATAAAGCTTGTTTCGGAGCAATTGGTTGCATATTTGAAAAGTTATTGAAGTTTTAATATGCTGAGAATTTTAAATTCAAAAATGTCAGTTTAGGACTTGTAGTGTGTAATGTGGGTTACACTTGATACAATAAAGCTTGTTTCGGAGCAATTGGTTGCATATTTGAAAAGTTATTGAAGTTTTAATATGCTGAGAATTTTAAATGCGAAAATGTCAGTTTAGGACTTGTAGTGTGTAATGTGGGTTACACTTGATACAATAAAGCTTGTTTCGGAGCAATTGGTTGCATATTTGAAAAGTTATTGAAGTTTTAATATGCTGAGAATTTTAAATGTAAAAATGTCAGTTTAGGACTTGTAGTGTGTAATGTGGGTTACACTTGATACAATAAAGCTTGTTTCGGAGCAATTGGTGGCATATTTGAAAAGTTATTGAAGTTTTAATATGCTGAGAATTTTAAATGCGAAAATGTCAGTTTAGGACTTGTAGTGTGTAATGTGGGTTACACTTGATACAATAAAGCTTGTTTCGGAGCAATTGGTTGCATATTTGAAAAGTTATTGAAGTTTTAATATGCTGAGAATTTTAATTTCAGTTTAGGACTTGTAGTGTGTAATGTGGGTTACACTTGATACAATAAAGCTTGTTTCGGAGCAATTGGTGGTATATTTGAAAAGTTATTGAAGTTTTAATATGCTAAGAGTTTTAAATGTAAAATTGTCAGTTTAGGACTTGTAGTGTGTAATGTGGGTTACACTTGATACAATAAAACTTGTTTCGGAGCAATTGGTTGCATATTTGAAAAGTTATTGAAGTTTTAATATGCTGAGAATTTTAAATGCGAAAATGTCAGTTTAGGACTTGTAGTGTGTAATGTGGGTTACACTTGATACAATAAAGCTTGTTTCGGAGCAATTGGTTGCATATTTGAAAAGTTATTGAAGTTTTAATATGCTGAGAATTTTAAATGCAAAAATGTCAGTTTAGGACTTGTAGTGTGTAATGTGGGTTACACTTGATACAATAAAGCTTGTTTCGGAGCAATTGGTTGCATATTTGAAAAGTTATTGAAGTTTTAATATGCTGAGAATTTTAAATGCAAAAATGTCAGTTTAGGACTTGTAGTGTGTAATGTGGGTTACACTTGATACAATAAAGCTTGTTTCGGAGCAATTGGTTGCATATTTGAAAAGTTATTGAAGTTTTAATATGCTGAGAATTTTAAATGCGAAAATGTCAGTTTAGGACTTGTAGTGTGTAATGTGGGTTACACTTGATACAATAAAGCTGGTTTCGGAGCAATTGGTTGCATATTTGAGAAGTTATTGAAGTTTTAATATGCTAAGAATTTTAAATGTAAAAATGTCAGTTTAGGACTTGTAGTGTGTAATGTGGGTTACACTTGATACAATAAAGCTTGTTTCGGAGCAATTGGTTGCATATTTGAAAAGTTATTGAAGTTTTAATATGCTGAGAATTTTAAATGTGAAAATGTCAGTTTAGGACTTGTAGTGTGTAATGTGGGTTACACTTGATACAATAAAGCTTGTTTCGGAGCAATTGCTTGCATATTTGAAAAGTTATTGAAGTTTTAATGTGCTGAGAATTTTAAATGTAAAAATGTCAGTTTAGGACTTGTAGTGTGTAATGTGGGTTACACTTGATACAATAAAGCTTGTTTCGGAGCAATTGGTTGCATATTTGAAAAGTTATTGAAGTTTTAATATGCTGAGAATTTTAAATGCAAAAATTTCAGTTTAGGACTTGTAGTGTGTAATGTGGGTTACACTTGATACAATAAAGCTTGTTTCGGAGCAATTGGTTGCATATTTGAAAAGTTATTGAAGTTTTAATATGCTGAGAATTTTAAATGCGAAAATGTCAGTTTAGGACTTGTAGTGTGTAATGTGGGTTACACTTGATACAATAAAGCTTGTTTCGGAGCAATTGGTTGCATATTTGAAAAGTTATTGAAGTTTTAATATGCTGAGAATTTTAAATGCAAAAATGTCAGTTTAGGACTTGTAGTGTGTAATGTGGGTTACACTTGATACAATAAAGCTTGTTTCGGAGCAATTGGTTGCATATTTGAAAAGTTATTGAAGTTTTAATATGCTGAGAATTTTAAATTCAAAAATGTCAGTTTAGGACTTGTAGTGTGTAATGTGGGTTACACTTGATACAATAAAGCTTGTTTCGGAGCAATTGGTTGCATATTTGAAAAGTTATTGAAGTTTTAATATGCTGAGAATTTTAAATGCGAAAATGTCAGTTTAGGACTTGTAGTGTGTAATGTGGGTTACACTTGATACAATAAAGCTTGTTTCGGAGCAATTGGTTGCATATTTGAAAAGTTATTGAAGTTTTAATATGCTGAGAATTTTAAATGTAAAAATGTCAGTTTAGGACTTGTAGTGTGTAATGTGGGTTACACTTGATACAATAAAGCTTGTTTCGGAGCAATTGGTTGCATATTTGAAAAGTTATTGAAGTTTTAATATGCTAAGAATTTTAAATGTAAAAATGTCAGATAAGGACTTGTAGTGTGTAATGTGGGTTACACTTGATACAATAAAGCTTGTTTCGGAGCAATTGGTTGCATATTTGAAAAGTTATTGAAGTTTTAATATGCTGAGAATTTTAAATGTAAAAATGTCAGTTTATGACTTGTAGTGTGTAATGTGGGTTACACTTGATACAATAAAGCTTGTTTCGGAGCAATTGGTTGCATATTTGAAAAGTTATTGAAGTTTTAATATGCTGAGAATTTTAAATGCAAAAATGTCAGTTTAGGACTTGAAGTGTGTAATGTGGGTTACACTTGATACAATAAAGCTTGTTTCGGAGCAATTGGTTGCATATTTGAAAAGTTATTGTATTAGCTTAATGCAAAAATGTCAGTTTAGGACTTGAAGTGTGTAATGTGGGTTACACTTGATACAATAAAGCTTGTTTCGGAGCAATTGGTTGCATATTTGAAAAGTTATTGAAGTTTTAATATGCTGAGAATTTTAAATGTAAAAATGTCAGTTTAGGACTTGTAGTGTGTAATGTGGGTTACACTTGATACAATAAAGCTTGTTTCGGAGCAATTGGTTGCATATTTGAAAAGTTATTGAAGTTTTAATATGCTGAGAATTTTAAATGTGAAAATGTCAGTTTAGGACTTGTAGTGTGTAATGTGGGTTACACTTGATACAATAAAGCTTGTTTCGGAGCAATTGGTTGCATATTTGAAAAGTTATTGAAGTTTTAATATGCTGAGAATTTTAAATGCGAAAATGTCAGTTTAGGACTTGTAGTGTGTAATGTGGGTTACACTTGATACAATAAAGCTTGTTTCGGAGCAATTGGTTGCATATTTGAAAAGTTATTGAAGTTTTAATATGCTGAGAATTTTAAATGTAAAAATGTCAGTTTAGGACTTGTAGTGTGTAATGTGGGTTACACTTGATACAATAAAGCTTGTTTCGGAGCAATTGGTTGCATATTTGAAAAGTTATTGAAGTTTTAATATGCTGAGAATTTTAAATGTGAAAATGTCAGTTTAGGACTTGTAGTGTGTAATGTGGGTTACAATTGATACAATAAAGCTTGTTTCGGAGCAATTGGTTGCATATTTGAAAAGTTATTGAAGTTTTAATGTGCTGAGAATTTTAAATGTAAAAATGTCAGTTTAGGACTTGTAGTGTGTAATGTGGGTTACACTTGATACAATAAAGCTTGTTTCGGAGCAATTGGTTGCATATTTGAAAAGTTATTGAAGTTTTAATATGCTGAGAATTTTAAATGCAAAAATTTCAGTTTAGGACTTGTAGTGTGTAATGTGGGTTACACTTGATACAATTGAAGTTTTAATATGCTGAGAATTTTAAATGCAAAAATGTCAGTTTAGGACTTGTAGTGTGTAATGTGGGTTACACTTGATACAATAAAGCTTGTTTCGGAGCAATTGGTTGCATATTTGAAAAGTTATTGAAGTTTTAATATGCTGAGAATTTTAATTTCAGTTTAGGACTTGTAGTGTGTAATGTGGGTTACACTTGATACAAAAAAGCTTGTTTCGGAGCAATTGGTTGCATATTTGAAAAGTTATTGAAGTTTTAATATGCTGAGAATTTTAATTTCAGTTTAGGACTTGTAGTGTGTAATGTGGGTTACACTTGATACAATAAAGCTTGTTTCGGAGCAATTGGTGGCATATTTGAAAAGTTATTGAAGTTTTAATATGCTGAGAATTTTAAATGCGAAAATGTCAGTTTAGGACTTGTAGTGTGTAATGTGGGTTACACTTGATACAATAAAGCTTGTTTCGGAGCAATTGGTTGCATATTTGAAAAGTTATTGAAGTTTTAATATGCTGAGAATTTTAATTTCAGTTTAGGACTTGTAGTGTGTAATGTGGGTTACACTTGATACAATAAAGCTTGTTTCGGAGCAATTGGTGGCATATTTGAAAAGTTATTGAAGTTTTAATATGCTAAGAGTTTTAAATGTAAAATTGTCAGTTTAGGACTTGTAGTGTGTAATGTGGGTTACACTTGATACAATAAAACTTGTTTCGGAGCAATTGGTTGCATATTTGAAAAGTTATTGAAGTTTTAATATGCTGAGAATTTTAAATGCGAAAATGTCAGTTTAGGACTTGTAGTGTGTAATGTGGGTTACACTTGATACAATAAAGCTTGTTTCGGAGCAATTGGTTGCATATTTGAAAAGTTATTGAAGTTTTAATATGCTGAGAATTTTAAATGCAAAAATGTCAGTTTAGGACTTGTAGTGTGTAATGTGGGTTACACTTGATACAATAAAACTTGTTTCGGAGCAATTGGTTGCATATTTGAAAAGTTATTGAAGTTTTAATATGCTGAGAATTTTAAATGCGAAAATGTCAGTTTAGGACTTGTAGTGTGTAATGTGGGTTACACTTGATACAATAAAGCTTGTTTCGGAGCAATTGGTTGCATATTTGAAAAGTTATTGAAGTTTTAATATGCTGAGAATTTTAAATGCAAAAATGTCAGTTTAGGACTTGTAGTGTGTAATGTGGGTTACACTTGATACAATAAAGCTTGTTTCGGAGCAATTGGTTGCATATTTGAAAAGTTATTGAAGTTTTAATATGCTGAGAATTTTAAATGTGAAAATGTCAGTTTAGGACTTGTAGTGTGTAATGTGGGTTACACTTGATACAATAAAGCTTGTTTCGGAGCAATTGCTTGCATATTTGAAAAGTTATTGAAGTTTTAATGTGCTGAGAATTTTAAATGTAAAAATGTCAGTTTAGGACTTGTAGTGTGTAATGTGGGTTACACTTGATACAATAAAGCTTGTTTCGGAGCAATTGGTTGCATATTTGAAAAGTTATTGAAGTTTTAATATGCTGAGAATTTTAAATGTAAAAATGTCAGTTTAGGACTTGTAGTGTGTAATGTGGGTTACACTTGATACAATAAAGCTTGTTTCGGAGCAATTGGTTGCATATTTGAAAAGTTATTGAAGTTTTAATATGCTGAGAATTTTAAATGTGAAAATGTCAGTTTAGGACTTGTAGTGTGTAATGTGGGTTACAATTGATACAATAAAGCTTGTTTCGGAGCAATTGGTTGCATATTTGAAAAGTTATTGAAGTTTTAATGTGCTGAGAATTTTAAATGTAAAAATGTCAGTTTAGGACTTGTAGTGTGTAATGTGGGTTACACTTGATACAATAAAGCTTGTTTCGGAGCAATTGGTTGCATATTTGAAAAGTTATTGAAGTTTTAATATGCTGAGAATTTTAAATGCAAAAATTTCAGTTTAGGACTTGTAGTGTGTAATGTGGGTTACACTTGATACAATTGAAGTTTTAATATGCTGAGAATTTTAAATGCAAAAATGTCAGTTTAGGACTTGTAGTGTGTAATGTGGGTTACACTTGATACAAAAAAGCTTGTTTCGGAGCAATTGGTTGCATATTTGAAAAGTTATTGAAGTTTTAATATGCTGAGAATTTTAATTTCAGTTTAGGACTTGTAGTGTGTAATGTGGGTTACACTTGATACAATAAAGCTTGTTTCGGAGCAATTGGTGGCATATTTGAAAAGTTATTGAAGTTTTAATATGCTGAGAATTTTAAATGCAAAAATGTCAGTTTAGGACTTGTAGTGTGTAATGTGGGTTACACTTGATACAATAAAACTTGTTTCGGAGCAATTGGTTGCATATTTGAAAAGTTATTGAAGTTTTAATATGCTGAGAATTTTAAATGCGAAAATGTCAGTTTAGGACTTGTAGTGTGTAATGTGGGTTACACTTGATACAATAAAGCTTGTTTCGGAGCAATTGGTTGCATATTTGAAAAGTTATTGAAGTTTTAATATGCTGAGAATTTTAAATGCAAAAATGTCAGTTTAGGACTTGTAGTGTGTAATGTGGGTTACACTTGATACAATAAAGCTTGTTTCGGAGCAATTGGTTGCATATTTGAAAAGTTATTGAAGTTTTAATATGCTGAGAATTTTAAATGTGAAAATGTCAGTTTAGGACTTGTAGTGTGTAATGTGGGTTACACTTGATACAATAAAGCTTGTTTCGGAGCAATTGCTTGCATATTTGAAAAGTTATTGAAGTTTTAATGTGCTGAGAATTTTAAATGTAAAAATGTCAGTTTAGGACTTGTAGTGTGTAATGTGGGTTACAATTGATACAATAAAGCTTGTTTCGGAGCAATTGGTTGCATATTTGAAAAGTTATTGAAGTTTTAATGTGCTGAGAATTTTAAATGTAAAAATGTCAGTTTAGGACTTGTAGTGTGTAATGTGGGTTACACTTGATACAATAAAGCTTGTTTCGGAGCAATTGGTTGCATATTTGAAAAGTTATTGAAGTTTTAATATGCTGAGAATTTTAAATGCAAAAATTTCAGTTTAGGACTTGTAGTGTGTAATGTGGGTTACACTTGATACAATTGAAGTTTTAATATGCTGAGAATTTTAAATGCAAAAATGTCAGTTTAGGACTTGTAGTGTGTAATGTGGGTTACACTTGATACAAAAAAGCTTGTTTCGGAGCAATTGGTTGCATATTTGAAAAGTTATTGAAGTTTTAATATGCTGAGAATTTTAATTTCAGTTTAGGACTTGTAGTGTGTAATGTGGGTTACACTTGATACAATAAAGCTTGTTTCGGAGCAATTGGTGGCATATTTGAAAAGTTATTGAAGTTTTAATATGCTGAGAATTTTAAATGCGAAAATGTCAGTTTAGGACTTGTAGTGTGTAATGTGGGTTACACTTGATACAATAAAGCTTGTTTCGGAGCAATTGGTTGCATATTTGAAAAGTTATTGAAGTTTTAATATGCTGAGAATTTTAATTTCAGTTTAGGACTTGTAGTGTGTAATGTGGGTTACACTTGATACAATAAAGCTTGTTTCGGAGCAATTGGTGGCATATTTGAAAAGTTATTGAAGTTTTAATATGCTGAGAATTTTAATTTCAGTTTAGGACTTGTAGTGTGTAATGTGGGTTACACTTGATACAATAAAGCTTGTTTCGGAGCAATTGGTGGCATATTTGAAAAGTTATTGAAGTTTTAATATGCTGAGAATTTTAAATGCGAAAATGTCAGTTTAGGACTTGTAGTGTGTAATGTGGGTTACACTTGATACAATAAAGCTTGTTTCGGAGCAATTGGTTGCATATTTGAAAAGTTATTGAAGTTTTAATATGCTGAGAATTTTAATTTCAGTTTAGGACTTGTAGTGTGTAATGTGGGTTACACTTGATACAATAAAGCTTGTTTCGGAGCAATTGGTTGCATATTTGAAAAGTTATTGTATTAGCTTAATGCAAAAATGTCAGTTTAGGACTTGAAGTGTGTAATGTGGGTTACACTTGATACAATAAAGCTTGTTTCGGAGCAATTGGTTGCATATTTGAAAAGTTATTGAAGTTTTAATATGCTGAGAATTTTAAATGTAAAAATGTCAGTTTAGGACTTGTAGTGTGTAATGTGGGTTACACTTGATACAATAAAGCTTGTTTCGGAGCAATTGGTTGCATATTTGAAAAGTTATTGAAGTTTTAATATGCTGAGAATTTTAAATGTGAAAATGTCAGTTTAGGACTTGTAGTGTGTAATGTGGGTTACACTTGATACAATAAAGCTTGTTTCGGAGCAATTGGTTGCATATTTGAAAAGTTATTGAAGTTTTAATATGCTGAGAATTTTAAATGCGAAAATGTCAGTTTAGGACTTGTAGTGTGTAATGTGGGTTACACTTGATACAATAAAGCTTGTTTCGGAGCAATTGGTTGCATATTTGAAAAGTTATTGAAGTTTTAATATGCTGAGAATTTTAAATGTAAAAATGTCAGTTTAGGACTTGTAGTGTGTAATGTGGGTTACACTTGATACAATAAAGCTTGTTTCGGAGCAATTGGTTGCATATTTGAAAAGTTATTGAAGTTTTAATATGCTGAGAATTTTAAATGTGAAAATGTCAGTTTAGGACTTGTAGTGTGTAATGTGGGTTACAATTGATACAATAAAGCTTGTTTCGGAGCAATTGGTTGCATATTTGAAAAGTTATTGAAGTTTTAATGTGCTGAGAATTTTAAATGTAAAAATGTCAGTTTAGGACTTGTAGTGTGTAATGTGGGTTACACTTGATACAATAAAGCTTGTTTCGGAGCAATTGGTTGCATATTTGAAAAGTTATTGAAGTTTTAATATGCTGAGAATTTTAAATGTAAAAATGTCAGTTTAGGACTTGTAGTGTGTAATGTGGGTTACACTTGATACAATAAAGCTTGTTTCGGAGCAATTGGTTGCATATTTGAAAAGTTATTGAAGTTTTAATATGCTGAGAATTTTAAATGTGAAAATGTCAGTTTAGGACTTGTAGTGTGTAATGTGGGTTACACTTGATACAATAAAGCTTGTTTCGGAGCAATTGGTTGCATATTTGAAAAGTTATTGAAGTTTTAATATGCTGAGAATTTTAAATGCGAAAATGTCAGTTTAGGACTTGTAGTGTGTAATGTGGGTTACACTTGATACAATAAAGCTTGTTTCGGAGCAATTGGTTGCATATTTGAAAAGTTATTGAAGTTTTAATATGCTGAGAATTTTAAATGTAAAAATGTCAGTTTAGGACTTGTAGTGTGTAATGTGGGTTACACTTGATACAATAAAGCTTGTTTCGGAGCAATTGGTTGCATATTTGAAAAGTTATTGAAGTTTTAATATGCTGAGAATTTTAAATGTGAAAATGTCAGTTTAGGACTTGTAGTGTGTAATGTGGGTTACAATTGATACAATAAAGCTTGTTTCGGAGCAATTGGTTGCATATTTGAAAAGTTATTGAAGTTTTAATGTGCTGAGAATTTTAAATGTAAAAATGTCAGTTTAGGACTTGTAGTGTGTAATGTGGGTTACACTTGATACAATAAAGCTTGTTTCGGAGCAATTGGTTGCATATTTGAAAAGTTATTGAAGTTTTAATATGCTGAGAATTTTAAATGCAAAAATTTCAGTTTAGGACTTGTAGTGTGTAATGTGGGTTACACTTGATACAATTGAAGTTTTAATATGCTGAGAATTTTAAATGCAAAAATGTCAGTTTAGGACTTGTAGTGTGTAATGTGGGTTACACTTGATACAATAAAGCTTGTTTCGGAGCAATTGGTTGCATATTTGAAAAGTTATTGAAGTTTTAATATGCTGAGAATTTTAATTTCAGTTTAGGACTTGTAGTGTGTAATGTGGGTTACACTTGATACAAAAAAGCTTGTTTCGGAGCAATTGGTTGCATATTTGAAAAGTTATTGAAGTTTTAATATGCTGAGAATTTTAATTTCAGTTTAGGACTTGTAGTGTGTAATGTGGGTTACACTTGATACAATAAAGCTTGTTTCGGAGCAATTGGTGGCATATTTGAAAAGTTATTGAAGTTTTAATATGCTGAGAATTTTAAATGCGAAAATGTCAGTTTAGGACTTGTAGTGTGTAATGTGGGTTACACTTGATACAATAAAGCTTGTTTCGGAGCAATTGGTTGCATATTTGAAAAGTTATTGAAGTTTTAATATGCTGAGAATTTTAATTTCAGTTTAGGACTTGTAGTGTGTAATGTGGGTTACACTTGATACAATAAAGCTTGTTTCGGAGCAATTGGTGGCATATTTGAAAAGTTATTGAAGTTTTAATATGCTAAGAGTTTTAAATGTAAAATTGTCAGTTTAGGACTTGTAGTGTGTAATGTGGGTTACACTTGATACAATAAAACTTGTTTCGGAGCAATTGGTTGCATATTTGAAAAGTTATTGAAGTTTTAATATGCTGAGAATTTTAAATGCGAAAATGTCAGTTTAGGACTTGTAGTGTGTAATGTGGGTTACACTTGATACAATAAAGCTTGTTTCGGAGCAATTGGTTGCATATTTGAAAAGTTATTGAAGTTTTAATATGCTGAGAATTTTAAATGCAAAAATGTCAGTTTAGGACTTGTAGTGTGTAATGTGGGTTACACTTGATACAATAAAACTTGTTTCGGAGCAATTGGTTGCATATTTGAAAAGTTATTGAAGTTTTAATATGCTGAGAATTTTAAATGCGAAAATGTCAGTTTAGGACTTGTAGTGTGTAATGTGGGTTACACTTGATACAATAAAGCTTGTTTCGGAGCAATTGGTTGCATATTTGAAAAGTTATTGAAGTTTTAATATGCTGAGAATTTTAAATGCAAAAATGTCAGTTTAGGACTTGTAGTGTGTAATGTGGGTTACACTTGATACAATAAAGCTTGTTTCGGAGCAATTGGTTGCATATTTGAAAAGTTATTGAAGTTTTAATATGCTGAGAATTTTAAATGTGAAAATGTCAGTTTAGGACTTGTAGTGTGTAATGTGGGTTACACTTGATACAATAAAGCTTGTTTCGGAGCAATTGCTTGCATATTTGAAAAGTTATTGAAGTTTTAATGTGCTGAGAATTTTAAATGTAAAAATGTCAGTTTAGGACTTGTAGTGTGTAATGTGGGTTACACTTGATACAATAAAGCTTGTTTCGGAGCAATTGGTTGCATATTTGAAAAGTTATTGAAGTTTTAATATGCTGAGAATTTTAAATGTAAAAATGTCAGTTTAGGACTTGTAGTGTGTAATGTGGGTTACACTTGATACAATAAAGCTTGTTTCGGAGCAATTGGTTGCATATTTGAAAAGTTATTGAAGTTTTAATATGCTGAGAATTTTAAATGTGAAAATGTCAGTTTAGGACTTGTAGTGTGTAATGTGGGTTACAATTGATACAATAAAGCTTGTTTCGGAGCAATTGGTTGCATATTTGAAAAGTTATTGAAGTTTTAATGTGCTGAGAATTTTAAATGTAAAAATGTCAGTTTAGGACTTGTAGTGTGTAATGTGGGTTACACTTGATACAATAAAGCTTGTTTCGGAGCAATTGGTTGCATATTTGAAAAGTTATTGAAGTTTTAATATGCTGAGAATTTTAAATGCAAAAATTTCAGTTTAGGACTTGTAGTGTGTAATGTGGGTTACACTTGATACAATTGAAGTTTTAATATGCTGAGAATTTTAAATGCAAAAATGTCAGTTTAGGACTTGTAGTGTGTAATGTGGGTTACACTTGATACAAAAAAGCTTGTTTCGGAGCAATTGGTTGCATATTTGAAAAGTTATTGAAGTTTTAATATGCTGAGAATTTTAATTTCAGTTTAGGACTTGTAGTGTGTAATGTGGGTTACACTTGATACAATAAAGCTTGTTTCGGAGCAATTGGTGGCATATTTGAAAAGTTATTGAAGTTTTAATATGCTGAGAATTTTAAATGCAAAAATGTCAGTTTAGGACTTGTAGTGTGTAATGTGGGTTACACTTGATACAATAAAACTTGTTTCGGAGCAATTGGTTGCATATTTGAAAAGTTATTGAAGTTTTAATATGCTGAGAATTTTAAATGCGAAAATGTCAGTTTAGGACTTGTAGTGTGTAATGTGGGTTACACTTGATACAATAAAGCTTGTTTCGGAGCAATTGGTTGCATATTTGAAAAGTTATTGAAGTTTTAATATGCTGAGAATTTTAAATGCAAAAATGTCAGTTTAGGACTTGTAGTGTGTAATGTGGGTTACACTTGATACAATAAAGCTTGTTTCGGAGCAATTGGTTGCATATTTGAAAAGTTATTGAAGTTTTAATATGCTGAGAATTTTAAATGTGAAAATGTCAGTTTAGGACTTGTAGTGTGTAATGTGGGTTACACTTGATACAATAAAGCTTGTTTCGGAGCAATTGCTTGCATATTTGAAAAGTTATTGAAGTTTTAATGTGCTGAGAATTTTAAATGTAAAAATGTCAGTTTAGGACTTGTAGTGTGTAATGTGGGTTACAATTGATACAATAAAGCTTGTTTCGGAGCAATTGGTTGCATATTTGAAAAGTTATTGAAGTTTTAATGTGCTGAGAATTTTAAATGTAAAAATGTCAGTTTAGGACTTGTAGTGTGTAATGTGGGTTACACTTGATACAATAAAGCTTGTTTCGGAGCAATTGGTTGCATATTTGAAAAGTTATTGAAGTTTTAATATGCTGAGAATTTTAAATGCAAAAATTTCAGTTTAGGACTTGTAGTGTGTAATGTGGGTTACACTTGATACAATTGAAGTTTTAATATGCTGAGAATTTTAAATGCAAAAATGTCAGTTTAGGACTTGTAGTGTGTAATGTGGGTTACACTTGATACAAAAAAGCTTGTTTCGGAGCAATTGGTTGCATATTTGAAAAGTTATTGAAGTTTTAATATGCTGAGAATTTTAATTTCAGTTTAGGACTTGTAGTGTGTAATGTGGGTTACACTTGATACAATAAAGCTTGTTTCGGAGCAATTGGTGGCATATTTGAAAAGTTATTGAAGTTTTAATATGCTGAGAATTTTAAATGCGAAAATGTCAGTTTAGGACTTGTAGTGTGTAATGTGGGTTACACTTGATACAATAAAGCTTGTTTCGGAGCAATTGGTTGCATATTTGAAAAGTTATTGAAGTTTTAATATGCTGAGAATTTTAATTTCAGTTTAGGACTTGTAGTGTGTAATGTGGGTTACACTTGATACAATAAAGCTTGTTTCGGAGCAATTGGTGGCATATTTGAAAAGTTATTGAAGTTTTAATATGCTGAGAATTTTAATTTCAGTTTAGGACTTGTAGTGTGTAATGTGGGTTACACTTGATACAATAAAGCTTGTTTCGGAGCAATTGGTGGCATATTTGAAAAGTTATTGAAGTTTTAATATGCTGAGAATTTTAAATGCGAAAATGTCAGTTTAGGACTTGTAGTGTGTAATGTGGGTTACACTTGATACAATAAAGCTTGTTTCGGAGCAATTGGTTGCATATTTGAAAAGTTATTGAAGTTTTAATATGCTGAGAATTTTAATTTCAGTTTAGGACTTGTAGTGTGTAATGTGGGTTACACTTGATACAATAAAGCTTGTTTCGGAGCAATTGGTGGTATATTTGAAAAGTTATTGAAGTTTTAATATGCTAAGAGTTTTAAATGTAAAATTGTCAGTTTAGGACTTGTAGTGTGTAATGTGGGTTACACTTGATACAATAAAACTTGTTTCGGAGCAATTGGTTGCATATTTGAAAAGTTATTGAAGTTTTAATATGCTGAGAATTTTAAATGCGAAAATGTCAGTTTAGGACTTGTAGTGTGTAATGTGGGTTACACTTGATACAATAAAGCTTGTTTCGGAGCAATTGGTTGCATATTTGAAAAGTTATTGAAGTTTTAATATGCTGAGAATTTTAAATGCAAAAATGTCAGTTTAGGACTTGTAGTGTGTAATGTGGGTTACACTTGATACAATAAAGCTTGTTTCGGAGCAATTGGTTGCATATTTGAAAAGTTATTGAAGTTTTAATATGCTGAGAATTTTAAATGCGAAAATGTCAGTTTAGGACTTGTAGTGTGTAATGTGGGTTACACTTGATACAATAAAGCTGGTTTCGGAGCAATTGGTTGCATATTTGAGAAGTTATTGAAGTTTTAATATGCTAAGAATTTTAAATGTAAAAATGTCAGTTTAGGACTTGTAGTGTGTAATGTGGGTTACACTTGATACAATAAAGCTTGTTTCGGAGCAATTGGTTGCATATTTGAAAAGTTATTGAAGTTTTAATATGCTGAGAATTTTAAATGTGAAAATGTCAGTTTAGGACTTGTAGTGTGTAATGTGGGTTACACTTGATACAATAAAGCTTGTTTCGGAGCAATTGCTTGCATATTTGAAAAGTTATTGAAGTTTTAATGTGCTGAGAATTTTAAATGTAAAAATGTCAGTTTAGGACTTGTAGTGTGTAATGTGGGTTACACTTGATACAATAAAGCTTGTTTCGGAGCAATTGGTTGCATATTTGAAAAGTTATTGAAGTTTTAATATGCTGAGAATTTTAAATGCAAAAATTTCAGTTTAGGACTTGTAGTGTGTAATGTGGGTTACACTTGATACAATAAAGCTTGTTTCGGAGCAATTGGTTGCATATTTGAAAAGTTATTGAAGTTTTAATATGCTGAGAATTTTAAATGCGAAAATGTCAGTTTAGGACTTGTAGTGTGTAATGTGGGTTACACTTGATACAATAAAGCTTGTTTCGGAGCAATTGGTTGCATATTTGAAAAGTTATTGAAGTTTTAATATGCTGAGAATTTTAAATGTAAAAATGTCAGTTTAGGACTTGTAGTGTGTAATGTGGGTTACACTTGATACAATAAAGCTTGTTTCGGAGCAATTGGTTGCATATTTGAAAAGTTATTGAAGTTTTAATATGCTGAGAATTTTAAATGCAAAAATTTCAGTTTAGGACTTGTAGTGTGTAATGTGGGTTACACTTGATACAATAAAGCTTGTTTCGGAGCAATTGGTTGCATATTTGAAAAGTTATTGAAGTTTTAATATGCTGAGAATTTTAAATGCGAAAATGTCAGTTTAGGACTTGTAGTGTGTAATGTGGGTTACACTTGATACAATAAAGCTTGTTTCGGAGCAATTGGTTGCATATTTGAAAAGTTATTGAAGTTTTAATATGCTGAGAATTTTAAATGCAAAAATGTCAGTTTAGGACTTGTAGTGTGTAATGTGGGTTACACTTGATACAATAAAGCTTGTTTCGGAGCAATTGGTTGCATATTTGAAAAGTTATTGAAGTTTTAATATGCTGAGAATTTTAAATGTAAAAATGTCAGTTTAGGACTTGTAGTGTGTAATGTGGGTTACACTTGATACAATAAAGCTTGTTTCGGAGCAATTGGTTGCATATTTGAAAAGTTATTGAAGTTTTAATATGCTAAGAATTTTAAATGTAAAAATGTCAGATAAGGACTTGTAGTGTGTAATGTGGGTTACACTTGATACAATAAAGCTTGTTTCGGAGCAATTGGTTGCATATTTGAAAAGTTATTGAAGTTTTAATATGCTGAGAATTTTAAATGTAAAAATGTCAGTTTATGACTTGTAGTGTGTAATGTGGGTTACACTTGATACAATAAAGCTTGTTTCGGAGCAATTGGTTGCATATTTGAAAAGTTATTGAAGTTTTAATATGCTGAGAATTTTAAATGTAAAAATGTCAGTTTAGGACTTGTAGTGTGTAATGTGGGTTACACTTGATACAATAAAGCTTGTTTCGGAGCAATTGGTTACATATTTGAAAAGTTATTGAAGTTTTAATATGCTGAGAATTTTAAATGCAAAAATGTCAGTTTAGGACTTGTAGTGTGTAATGTGGGTTACACTTGATACAATAAAGCTTGTTTCGGAGCAATTGGTTGCATATTTGAAAAGTTATTGAAGTTTTAATATGCTAAGAATTTTAAATGTAAAAATGTCAGATAAGGACTTGTAGTGTGTAATGTGGGTTACACTTGATACAATAAAGCTTGTTTCGGAGCAATTGGTTGCATATTTGAAAAGTTATTGAAGTTTTAATATGCTGAGAATTTTAAATGTAAAAATGTCAGTTTATGACTTGTAGTGTGTAATGTGGGTTACACTTGATACAATAAAGCTTGTTTCGGAGCAATTGGTTGCATATTTGAAAAGTTATTGAAGTTTTAATATGCTGAGAATTTTAAATGCAAAAATGTCAGTTTAGGACTTGTAGTGTGTAATGTGGGTTACACTTGATACAATAAAGCTTGTTTCGGAGCAATTGGTTGCATATTTGAAAAGTTATTGAAGTTTTAATATGCTAAGAATTTTAAATGTAAAAATGTCAGATAAGGACTTGTAGTGTGTAATGTGGGTTACACTTGATACAATAAAGCTTGTTTCGGAGCAATTGGTTGCATATTTGAAAAGTTATTGAAGTTTTAATATGCTGAGAATTTTAAATGTAAAAATGTCAGTTTAGGACTTGTAGTGTGTAATGTGGGTTACACTTGATACAATAAAGCTTGTTTCGGAGCAATTGGTTGCATATTTGAAAAGTTATTGAAGTTTTAATATGCTGAGAATTTTAAATGTAAAAATGTCAGTTTATGACTTGTAGTGTGTAATGTGGGTTACACTTGATACAATAAAGCTTGTTTCGGAGCAATTGGTTGCATATTTGAAAAGTTATTGAAGTTTTAATATGCTGAGAATTTTAAATGTAAAAATGTCAGTTTATGACTTGTAGTGTGTAATGTGGGTTACACTTGATACAATAAAACTTGTTTCGGAGCAATTGGTTGCATATTTGAAAAGTTATTGAAGTTTTAATATGCTGAGAATTTTAAATGTAAAAATGTCAGTTTAGGACTTGTAGTGTGTAATGTGGGTTACACTTGATACAATAAAGCTTGTTTCGGAGCAATTGGTTGCATATTTGAAAAGTTATTGAAGTTTTAATATGCTAAGAATTTTAAATGTAAAAATGTCAGATAAGGACTTGTAGTGTGTAATGTGGGTTACACTTGATACAATAAAGCTTGTTTCGGAGCAATTGGTTGCATATTTGAAAAGTTATTGAAGTTTTAATATGCTGAGAATTTTAAATGTAAAAATGTCAGTTTATGACTTGTAGTGTGTAATGTGGGTTACACTTGATACAATAAAGCTTGTTTCGGAGCAATTGGTTGCATATTTGAAAAGTTATTGAAGTTTTAATATGCTGAGAATTTTAAATGCAAAAATGTCAGTTTAGGACTTGAAGTGTGTAATGTGGGTTACACTTGATACAATAAAGCTTGTTTCGGAGCAATTGGTTGCATATTTGAAAAGTTATTGTATTAGCTTAATGCAAAAATGTCAGTTTAGGACTTGAAGTGTGTAATGTGGGTTACACTTGATACAATAAAGCTTGTTTCGGAGCAATTGGTTGCATATTTGAAAAGTTATTGAAGTTTTAATATGCTGAGAATTTTAAATGTAAAAATGTCAGTTTAGGACTTGTAGTGTGTAATGTGGGTTACACTTGATACAATAAAGCTTGTTTCGGAGCAATTGGTTGCATATTTGAAAAGTTATTGAAGTTTTAATATGCTGAGAATTTTAAATGTGAAAATGTCAGTTTAGGACTTGTAGTGTGTAATGTGGGTTACACTTGATACAATAAAGCTTGTTTCGGAGCAATTGGTTGCATATTTGAAAAGTTATTGAAGTTTTAATATGCTGAGAATTTTAAATGCGAAAATGTCAGTTTAGGACTTGTAGTGTGTAATGTGGGTTACACTTGATACAATAAAGCTTGTTTCGGAGCAATTGGTTGCATATTTGAAAAGTTATTGAAGTTTTAATATGCTGAGAATTTTAAATGTAAAAATGTCAGTTTAGGACTTGTAGTGTGTAATGTGGGTTACACTTGATACAATAAAGCTTGTTTCGGAGCAATTGGTTGCATATTTGAAAAGTTATTGAAGTTTTAATATGCTGAGAATTTTAAATGTGAAAATGTCAGTTTAGGACTTGTAGTGTGTAATGTGGGTTACAATTGATACAATAAAGCTTGTTTCGGAGCAATTGGTTGCATATTTGAAAAGTTATTGAAGTTTTAATGTGCTGAGAATTTTAAATGTAAAAATGTCAGTTTAGGACTTGTAGTGTGTAATGTGGGTTACACTTGATACAATAAAGCTTGTTTCGGAGCAATTGGTTGCATATTTGAAAAGTTATTGAAGTTTTAATATGCTGAGAATTTTAAATGCAAAAATTTCAGTTTAGGACTTGTAGTGTGTAATGTGGGTTACACTTGATACAATTGAAGTTTTAATATGCTGAGAATTTTAAATGCAAAAATGTCAGTTTAGGACTTGTAGTGTGTAATGTGGGTTACACTTGATACAATAAAGCTTGTTTCGGAGCAATTGGTTGCATATTTGAAAAGTTATTGAAGTTTTAATATGCTGAGAATTTTAATTTCAGTTTAGGACTTGTAGTGTGTAATGTGGGTTACACTTGATACAAAAAAGCTTGTTTCGGAGCAATTGGTTGCATATTTGAAAAGTTATTGAAGTTTTAATATGCTGAGAATTTTAATTTCAGTTTAGGACTTGTAGTGTGTAATGTGGGTTACACTTGATACAATAAAGCTTGTTTCGGAGCAATTGGTGGCATATTTGAAAAGTTATTGAAGTTTTAATATGCTGAGAATTTTAAATGCGAAAATGTCAGTTTAGGACTTGTAGTGTGTAATGTGGGTTACACTTGATACAATAAAGCTTGTTTCGGAGCAATTGGTGGCATATTTGAAAAGTTATTGAAGTTTTAATATGCTAAGAGTTTTAAATGTAAAATTGTCAGTTTAGGACTTGTAGTGTGTAATGTGGGTTACACTTGATACAATAAAACTTGTTTCGGAGCAATTGGTTGCATATTTGAAAAGTTATTGAAGTTTTAATATGCTGAGAATTTTAAATGTAAAAATGTCAGTTTAGGACTTGTAGTGTGTAATGTGGGTTACACTTGATACAATAAAGCTTGTTTCGGAGCAATTGGTTGCATATTTGAAAAGTTATTGAAGTTTTAATATGCTGAGAATTTTAAATGTAAAAATGTCAGTTTATGACTTGTAGTGTGTAATGTGGGTTACACTTGATACAATAAAGCTTGTTTCGGAGCAATTGGTTGCATATTTGAAAAGTTATTGAAGTTTTAATATGCTGAGAATTTTAAATGTAAAAATGTCAGTTTATGACTTGTAGTGTGTAATGTGGGTTACACTTGATACAATAAAGCTTGTTTCGGAGCAATTGGTTGCATATTTGAAAAGTTATTGAAGTTTTAATATGCTGAGAATTTTAAATGCAAAAATGTCAGTTTAGGACTTGTAGTGTGTAATGTGGGTTACACTTGATACAATAAAACTTGTTTCGGAGCAATTGGTTGCATATTTGAAAAGTTATTGAAGTTTTAATATGCTGAGAATTTTAAATGTAAAAATGTCAGTTTAGGACTTGTAGTGTGTAATGTGGGTTACACTTGATACAATAAAGCTTGTTTCGGAGCAATTGGTTGCATATTTGAAAAGTTATTGAAGTTTTAATATGCTAAGAATTTTAAATGTAAAAATGTCAGATAAGGACTTGTAGTGTGTAATGTGGGTTACACTTGATACAATAAAGCTTGTTTCGGAGCAATTGGTTGCATATTTGAAAAGTTATTGAAGTTTTAATATGCTGAGAATTTTAAATGTAAAAATGTCAGTTTATGACTTGTAGTGTGTAATGTGGGTTACACTTGATACAATAAAGCTTGTTTCGGAGCAATTGGTTGCATATTTGAAAAGTTATTGAAGTT
The DNA here is from genome assembly GCF_030014385.1 of Trichomycterus rosablanca. NCBI lineage: Eukaryota > Metazoa > Chordata > Actinopteri > Siluriformes > Trichomycteridae > Trichomycterus > Trichomycterus rosablanca. The sequence continues at coordinate 4,203 of NW_026947077.1, read as the reverse complement.
TTAATATGCTGAGAATTTTAAATGCAAAAATGTCAGTTTAGGACTTGAAGTGTGTAATGTGGGTTACACTTGATACAATAAAGCTTGTTTCGGAGCAATTGGTTGCATATTTGAAAAGTTATTGTATTAGCTTAATGCAAAAATGTCAGTTTAGGACTTGAAGTGTGTAATGTGGGTTACACTTGATACAATAAAGCTTGTTTCGGAGCAATTGGTTGCATATTTGAAAAGTTATTGAAGTTTTAATATGCTGAGAATTTTAAATGTAAAAATGTCAGTTTAGGACTTGTAGTGTGTAATGTGGGTTACACTTGATACAATAAAGCTTGTTTCGGAGCAATTGGTTGCATATTTGAAAAGTTATTGAAGTTTTAATATGCTGAGAATTTTAAATGTGAAAATGTCAGTTTAGGACTTGTAGTGTGTAATGTGGGTTACACTTGATACAATAAAGCTTGTTTCGGAGCAATTGGTTGCATATTTGAAAAGTTATTGAAGTTTTAATATGCTGAGAATTTTAAATGCGAAAATGTCAGTTTAGGACTTGTAGTGTGTAATGTGGGTTACACTTGATACAATAAAGCTTGTTTCGGAGCAATTGGTTGCATATTTGAAAAGTTATTGAAGTTTTAATATGCTGAGAATTTTAAATGTAAAAATGTCAGTTTAGGACTTGTAGTGTGTAATGTGGGTTACACTTGATACAATAAAGCTTGTTTCGGAGCAATTGGTTGCATATTTGAAAAGTTATTGAAGTTTTAATATGCTGAGAATTTTAAATGTGAAAATGTCAGTTTAGGACTTGTAGTGTGTAATGTGGGTTACAATTGATACAATAAAGCTTGTTTCGGAGCAATTGGTTGCATATTTGAAAAGTTATTGAAGTTTTAATGTGCTGAGAATTTTAAATGTAAAAATGTCAATTTAGGACTTGTAGTGTGTAATGTGGGTTACACTTGATACAATAAAGCTTGTTTCGGAGCAATTGGTTGCATATTTGAAAAGTTATTGAAGTTTTAATATGCTGAGAATTTTAAATGCAAAAATTTCAGTTTAGGACTTGTAGTGTGTAATGTGGGTTACACTTGATACAATTGAAGTTTTAATATGCTGAGAATTTTAAATGCAAAAATGTCAGTTTAGGACTTGTAGTGTGTAATGTGGGTTACACTTGATACAATAAAGCTTGTTTCGGAGCAATTGGTTGCATATTTGAAAAGTTATTGAAGTTTTAATATGCTGAGAATTTTAATTTCAGTTTAGGACTTGTAGTGTGTAATGTGGGTTACACTTGATACAATAAAGCTTGTTTCGGAGCAATTGGTTGCATATTTGAAAAGTTATTGAAGTTTTAATATGCTGAGAATTTTAATTTCAGTTTAGGACTTGTAGTGTGTAATGTGGGTTACACTTGATACAATAAAGCTTGTTTCGGAGCAATTGGTGGCATATTTGAAAAGTTATTGAAGTTTTAATATGCTGAGAATTTTAAATGCGAAAATGTCAGTTTAGGACTTGTAGTGTGTAATGTGGGTTACACTTGATACAATAAAGCTTGTTTCGGAGCAATTGGTGGCATATTTGAAAAGTTATTGAAGTTTTAATATGCTAAGAGTTTTAAATGTAAAATTGTCAGTTTAGGACTTGTAGTGTGTAATGTGGGTTACACTTGATACAATAAAACTTGTTTCGGAGCAATTGGTTGCATATTTGAAAAGTTATTGAAGTTTTAATATGCTGAGAATTTTAAATGCGAAAATGTCAGTTTAGGACTTGTAGTGTGTAATGTGGGTTACACTTGATACAATAAAGCTTGTTTCGGAGCAATTGGTTGCATATTTGAAAAGTTATTGAAGTTTTAATATGCTGAGAATTTTAAATGCAAAAATGTCAGTTTAGGACTTGTAGTGTGTAATGTGGGTTACACTTGATACAATAAAACTTGTTTCGGAGCAATTGGTTGCATATTTGAAAAGTTATTGAAGTTTTAATATGCTGAGAATTTTAAATGCGAAAATGTCAGTTTAGGACTTGTAGTGTGTAATGTGGGTTACACTTGATACAATAAAGCTTGTTTCGGAGCAATTGGTTGCATATTTGAAAAGTTATTGAAGTTTTAATATGCTGAGAATTTTAAATGCAAAAATGTCAGTTTAGGACTTGTAGTGTGTAATGTGGGTTACACTTGATACAATAAAGCTTGTTTCGGAGCAATTGGTTGCATATTTGAAAAGTTATTGAAGTTTTAATATGCTGAGAATTTTAAATGTGAAAATGTCAGTTTAGGACTTGTAGTGTGTAATGTGGGTTACACTTGATACAATAAAGCTTGTTTCGGAGCAATTGGTGGCATATTTGAAAAGTTATTGAAGTTTTAATATGCTGAGAATTTTAAATGCGAAAATGTCAGTTTAGGACTTGTAGTGTGTAATGTGGGTTACACTTGATACAATAAAGCTTGTTTCGGAGCAATTGGTGGCATATTTGAAAAGTTATTGAAGTTTTAATATGCTAAGAGTTTTAAATGTAAAATTGTCAGTTTAGGACTTGTAGTGTGTAATGTGGGTTACACTTGATACAATAAAACTTGTTTCGGAGCAATTGGTTGCATATTTGAAAAGTTATTGAAGTTTTAATATGCTGAGAATTTTAAATGCGAAAATGTCAGTTTAGGACTTGTAGTGTGTAATGTGGGTTACACTTGATACAATAAAGCTTGTTTCGGAGCAATTGGTTGCATATTTGAAAAGTTATTGAAGTTTTAATATGCTGAGAATTTTAAATGCAAAAATGTCAGTTTAGGACTTGTAGTGTGTAATGTGGGTTACACTTGATACAATAAAACTTGTTTCGGAGCAATTGGTTGCATATTTGAAAAGTTATTGAAGTTTTAATATGCTGAGAATTTTAAATGCGAAAATGTCAGTTTAGGACTTGTAGTGTGTAATGTGGGTTACACTTGATACAATAAAGCTTGTTTCGGAGCAATTGGTTGCATATTTGAAAAGTTATTGAAGTTTTAATATGCTGAGAATTTTAAATGCAAAAATGTCAGTTTAGGACTTGTAGTGTGTAATGTGGGTTACACTTGATACAATAAAGCTTGTTTCGGAGCAATTGGTTGCATATTTGAAAAGTTATTGAAGTTTTAATATGCTGAGAATTTTAAATGTGAAAATGTCAGTTTAGGACTTGTAGTGTGTAATGTGGGTTACACTTGATACAATAAAGCTTGTTTCGGAGCAATTGCTTGCATATTTGAAAAGTTATTGAAGTTTTAATGTGCTGAGAATTTTAAATGTAAAAATGTCAGTTTAGGACTTGTAGTGTGTAATGTGGGTTACACTTGATACAATAAAGCTTGTTTCGGAGCAATTGGTTGCATATTTGAAAAGTTATTGAAGTTTTAATATGCTGAGAATTTTAAATGTAAAAATGTCAGTTTAGGACTTGTAGTGTGTAATGTGGGTTACACTTGATACAATAAAGCTTGTTTCGGAGCAATTGGTTGCATATTTGAAAAGTTATTGAAGTTTTAATATGCTGAGAATTTTAAATGTGAAAATGTCAGTTTAGGACTTGTAGTGTGTAATGTGGGTTACAATTGATACAATAAAGCTTGTTTCGGAGCAATTGGTTGCATATTTGAAAAGTTATTGAAGTTTTAATGTGCTGAGAATTTTAAATGCAAAAATTTCAGTTTAGGACTTGTAGTGTGTAATGTGGGTTACACTTGATACAATTGAAGTTTTAATATGCTGAGAATTTTAAATGCAAAAATGTCAGTTTAGGACTTGTAGTGTGTAATGTGGGTTACACTTGATACAAAAAAGCTTGTTTCGGAGCAATTGGTTGCATATTTGAAAAGTTATTGAAGTTTTAATATGCTGAGAATTTTAATTTCAGTTTAGGACTTGTAGTGTGTAATGTGGGTTACACTTGATACAATAAAGCTTGTTTCGGAGCAATTGGTGGCATATTTGAAAAGTTATTGAAGTTTTAATATGCTGAGAATTTTAAATGCGAAAATGTCAGTTTAGGACTTGTAGTGTGTAATGTGGGTTACACTTGATACAATAAAGCTTGTTTCGGAGCAATTGGTTGCATATTTGAAAAGTTATTGAAGTTTTAATATGCTGAGAATTTTAATTTCAGTTTAGGACTTGTAGTGTGTAATGTGGGTTACACTTGATACAATAAAGC